>NC_136502.1:93064540-93122040 GCF_053919585.1 Euprymna scolopes
AGAAATGCCAACAGCATACTCAAAAAGTAGCCCCTGGTCTCCACACTTAAATTATTTGTTTCTTCTGCTGTCAGATAATAATGATCGGGAGGGACACTAATTTGTTAGAATTCTACTTGAGGCAAATCTTGATAATCATTGATACAAAGTTTCCCCAAAGGACCAGTAAATGTTAGGCTTTTTGTTGTTCCATCAATTAATTTAAAAATTGCTGTAAATGGCAGTTATTCTAGTGGAACCTGAAAATTGAAAAATTTGCATGTTTAATAACAGAGCCAGATTACATAATAAATGCCAATATATTATTTTATTTTCCACAACAAAGGAACATAATTGCAAGTGAATTTATAGAATTAATTTTACCTCCTTGTTAGGAGGACAATTGCAGATTATGTACCTTGTTTGACAATTTTCTGTCTTGCACTTTACTGCAAAGTCATCACATTTCAAGACAGAAAGTTTACAGCTACAAGAAGATATATCAAACAGTCTGTCTAGCTGTTCCTTCATTCTTTTCACTTTGATTGCTGCAAGAGATTTCCTGTCAATCTGTTTGACCCTCTTATAGCAAAATATATTGACCTTCTGTCCTGTATAATGTTACCTTAACAAGGGCAATTGTGGATTGACTGCTTGCCGAATACTAATTATTTCCTTGGCAATTAACTTAGAAATCTCACTATTTTTTAAAGTCGGATAACTGTTTTTGAGGAAATAACTAAACTGGATGACTTGTCGTGAAGTTGGGGGTGCTGATTCATCCAAATGACAAGGTGGACCAGCAAATTTTGTGAACCACGGGTTAAAACTGAACGTCGTGCTTTTACTGACATTCTAATCTGAAAAGTAAATAAATAAATGGATTATAACTGAAAGAAACTGTACTAGGCTATCTTCCAGTTTCATGCGTAAAAAATAAGTGCTAGTTATAAGAAATAATGAAAAAATTTGTAGAGTTCAATTAGATGTATTGAAGAGAGAGGACCAAACCAAATAAGAGGCATAGTAGTGTTTAGTTTAGACATTTTTAGCAGATGTTAGCTTTTCCTTCGATAACATGAACTTATCCATAAAGAGATTCATTCTTGCTGTAGCTGTGAAATTTTTAACGAGTGTTTAGTGTTTAGATTTTGAATAACCAGTGCTTGTGCATCTATGTTACTATGCTATTTTTAATAGTATTTTCAAGTTAAATTTAATTTTTATGAAATTTTTGTTTATTAAAATTTTAGGTGAAAGTACAGAATAGTTACAATACAACCTCCTTCCCATATTAAGAATGGCTTTCTAAATAACAAAGTTATTTTAGCACAATAACATAGATGCACAAATAACGAAAACCCTTTAAAGGAGTTTCCTTATTTACGCGTATTAATCTTTGTGGGTTATCTGATTTTAAAACTATAATTTTAGAAGAAAAATACTGCTTAAAAACAATTACTCCCTAAAAATAAAAGATATTAAAATTTGACACTAATTTTCTGCAAAGTATTTTTTATTAAGTAGAAAACTTAAAAATTTATGTGGTTATGTTTCGTAAAGAATGTGTAGAATAAAATTGTATGGACTATTTTTTTTGTTTTAATATAAAACTGGAGTATTACCATATTTTAATAAAAATTTCCAATAGAATTTGGTGCGAAATATTAGGTTGGTGCAAAAATAATGTTTTCTACGTTCGTTTAAACGTCAAAAATGCCATTATTTTTGCACCAACCTAATAGAAAAAACAAATTAAAAAAAGATAAAACAAATATGTTTAAATTCACTGCAGACACTAGAAATATAATAATATATATTTTAAACAAGCCTTTTTCGTTTTTCCTTTCGAAATAATTCAGCCTAAATCGTAATGTTTTCAAATTAAATGATAAACAAACGTTAAGTTATGAATAACGAGTGTGTTTTGCGCCGGTGAAATCTAAAATGTTTCCACCCAAAAAATTTCCTGAAATGAAAAAGCGAACTTTGGTCGTTATTATTTAAAAAAAAAAACAAAACAATATTTATTTTATTATTTAAAAATATAATCTAAAATATATTCTAAATAATGATTCCATTTTCTTAACAGTACGGGTTGTTTTGATGACGGGACGTTCTTAACAATTCACCGAAAAACTTTTAATCGCTTCAATTTTTCAATTTTTAAAGTCATTTCCTCAAGCAAAGATAACGATTTGGAGAAAAATATTTCGTGTACGTCTTTTCTATGTCAAACCCTAACTATCATCACCATTGCCTCACCAGTGTTCCAAAATCGACCTGCCCTATTGTTATAGTCGATATTTTATGTCACACACACACGCGCGCGCACACACACACACACACACACACATATATATGTGTATGTGTTTGTACGTGTGCAAACTAAACTGTCTTGTCATGGTCGATATTTTATTTCACATTATGTGTGTGTGCAATTGTTAAGGTATCGAATTTTAGTATTGTTAGTTAAGATATTTCTAATGTCGGACGACTGTAGTTTTTTTTTTTATAATGGAATGTTAGGTGTTGTTTTATGGCGCTATTGTCAGCTAAATGATAGGTTAGTCGTCGAGACAGTGTTGTTGTGGTGGTGTGACGTATGTATGCCTTGTATAAGTTTTTAGAGTGGGTTTGGAGACATTCTTCAAAGGCGCAAATAAATTCATACAGTACATTGGTTTAGTTTAGTGTGGTGTTAGTATTATTATTATTATTATTATTATTATTATTATTATTATTATTATTATTATTATTATTATTTTTAATTATTAAATTGGAGGTTTTAAATTTAGTATAATATATTACTAGTTTGATCTTTTTGTTTTGGTTGGTGAGTCTGGTGTATCTTTTAATTAGGTTTGTTATTTTTACGTCTGTTTTTGTAGTTAATGTGTAGTTGGTTTTTATAGTATACTTTGATGGTGTCGTTTTTGTTAGGGTTAGGGGTTATGTTTTTATTGTGGAGTGAGTTTAGAGTTTTATGTGTTTATCGAGAATTTTATTTTATATATATATATATATATATATATATATATATATATATATATATATATATATATATATATATATAAAGTTAAATTGTCCGTGTCCGTGTGTGTGAGACTGTGTGTGTATATTTCCCTATCACACTACTCTGTCAATTTTCAGTCTACAGACTCGAGATTTAACATAAAGAGTATTGAGATTCGGGAAAATCTTTTTAATCGGTTTTCGGCCAGAAATTTGGCTGTCAAGCAGTCAAAGTTCAACGATTCAACCCGTGAAAACTCTACCAAACTCCTCTGCCAATTTTGAGTCTAAACACTTGAAATTTTAGGTGTAGGTTTCTTGGACATTGATAAAACTTATTTATTTGATTTTAAACCAAAACAATAAATGTTAAGGGTCAAAATTGGGGTCAAAGTTAAAAATAATTGACCTCTACGGTGTCTACTCAGCTAGTTTTTGGTCTAAACATTTAAAATTTTACATAAAGTGCATTCAAACGTAAGCCAAGCTTTTTAATCGTTTTTTGGACGAAAATTTGGCTGCCAAGAGGTCAAAGTTTAATAGATTTGAACTTTTCGGTTTCTAGCAAACTATCCAGCTAATTTTGGGTGTAAACATTTGAAAATTAACATAAAGGGTATTCAGACATGCAGCAAGCGTTTTAATCAGTTTTTGGGCGCAAATTCGGCTGCTAAGAGGTCATAGTTGAAAGAATTGACCTTTACAGACTCTACCAAACTCCTCCACCAATTTTTGATCTAAACACTTGAAATTTTAGATGTAGGTTACCTGGACATGAGTCAAACTTTTTAATGTATATGTCCATATGCACATACAGTTATAAACAGTACATAGGGTCCGAGCAAAGCCGGACTGAGCTGCTAGTATATATATATAAATATATATATATATATATATATATATGCATATATATATGTATGTATATATATGCATATATATATGTATGTATATATATGCATATATATATATGTATATATATGCATATATATATATATGTATATATATGCATATATATATGTATGTATATGTCTATATGCATATATATATGCATATATATATGTATATATATATATGTATGACTACTTCATTTAATCACATAAATTAATATACGAAAGTATGAATTTATGCGTAAACTCTAAGTATTTACTGCAACAGTGCTCAATACGTTGGTAGAGCTAGGTAGTAAGTTATAGAATATATGTGGCACTGATGAATCCTAGCGTGGATGAAACGCCGAATATTCTAAGTGTCATATATATTTTATAACTTACTATATATATATATATATATATATATATATATATATATATATATATATATATATATATATATATATATAGAGATGTTGTTTTGTTTTGGTTTTAGCGATATGTTTTGAATGAATTCAATTATTTACGAAAGTGCTTTCGTAAATAATTGAATTCATTCAAAACATATCGCTAAAACCAAAACAAAACAACATCTAAGTAAATCGCGATATATCCAGTCAGTCGGCGAGATGGTCCAGGGGTAAGGGTTTAGGCTCATTACCGTTGGGTCCCGATTTCGAATCTCGTTAAATACAGCCACTCTGATGAGTCGTAGACGACGAAACACGTGTCAGTGGATAATTACATTTTAAAAATTATATGTATATATATATATACATATTATTTTTAAAATGTAATATATATATAATGTAATATATATATATATATATATGTATATGTATATATATATATATGTATATATATGTATATGTATATATATATGTATATGTATATACATATATATATATATATATATATATATATATATGAACAAATGATTAATAAAACATGTTAAAAGACATCTTGAAAAAGAGTTAAAAACATTTAATTTTAAAAAGGAAGCATAAGATAAGGGGATAGTCCTTAATCCGCGGAGTTTCGAAGAAATACTCTCCTTCTCATCAGAGAGCAGGAATTAGCAAAATGCAGGATCGGATTTTGCAAGTAAAAGTATTTAATGAAACTACAAGTAAGTCACAGATCTTACTTGGTTTAAAAAAGGGTGAGGTAAGGGGAATAGGAGGTAAAAGAAAAATGATAAAAAGATTTCACATGAATGGATAGTCCGGTGAAGGGTAAAAAATCCAAGAATGGTAAAATCCAAAACGGTCTAATTAAAAAATTCCAATCCAATGGGTAAGTTCCAAATGGTCCAAAATGATCCAAAAGGCAGAGTTCCTTGGAAAAAATCGCCAATGGAATGAATTCCAAATCATTAAAAGAAAAAGCACTGGAGAGAATATTTAAAACACGTCTTTCAAGGCTGGAGGAATATATATATATATATGATTGCAACGTCTTGTCAGACGAGTGCCACTCTCTCAGACACTTAAAGTCCATGACCCCAAAAATGACTTCCATCGCCACAGGACCATTTTAATAGACAAATGCCTGAGGGAGTATCTGTACACAGATGATGTTACAGAGTCTTAGCTTTGTACGACAGCTAAGTCTCTCTCTCGGTTCAAAATGTTGAGATCCAGCAGCAAGCAAGAGCAAGATAGCCAGCAACAAATTAAACTGCAGACCAGCTTAATGCAGGTACTGGTCTTCCGCTTTATATTTTTTTTAATCAGAGATTTGTTTCTCCTAGAAAGGTTGCCTTCACCACGGCTTACGGGAGCCCTCTCCACCACAACACACACATACATACACACAAACACACGGTGCTAGTTGGCCGTTGATCCCGAAAAAGGGGTCATTCATATTAGTTATGAGACAATTTCAATATTATTCCCGATTTCGATGCAATTACCGATTTCGTACAAAATTCCCGATTCCGACAAAATTACTGATTCCGATTCCTTATAAATCTCGAAATATTTTACTATAAAAGTATTATTTTGTCCCGATTACTGTAAAAACATACTTTAAAAGTGCCTATATTTTCTCAAATGTAAAACCGCACTTGTAAGAGGGGGGTGATCTAGAGATTTTAGTTTTACTAGAAGTTTAAATCAATAAATATTTTTTTTTTAATTATTACTAAAAGCAGTGGAAGATGTTTCTTAAACCAAAATCAAATAAAAAGGATAATTCAAGGAATCGGTTTTGGCATCGGAAAATAGGCTCAATTTTTTCCGATTCCGATACCGATTCCAATACCAAAAAAGATTCCGATCCTGATTGATCGTCCCAACATTAATATTAATAGATATGTCTGTCAGGGTCAATATTATTATTGAGGAAAATTTAAAATTAAAAAAAAAAATGTTAGTATGAACTATTACACGAAGATAAAACTAACACTTGACTCTTGTCTTGATGTTGTTGTAAATGCGAAGGAGACGATAAAATTAAGATAAAAATCAGATCACATCAGTGCTATGTTCGAACATGCGTTATTGATTTTGACAAACGTGACCTCTGTGCACAAACGTGTATAATTTACCGTTAGTAAGGGTATTCCTTTTGAAACAATCAATGTATGTCAATAATATTGACTTTTTGTCAAGGTCAATAATATTGTTGAGGAAAAGAAAACGACCGTTTCAGTTTTATATTTTGAACTGCTCTTAAAAAGAACACAAACGAAATAGCACACACACACACACACACACACACACACACACACACACACACACACACACACACACACACACACACACACACACACATATATATATATAAAATGAACTCGTTTTTTCCCGTGTGAGTTTGACCTTAATAGGATTAAAAATCAAGACATTGCATGCAAATGTAATGTGCACAAACTGCAGCACAGGATCTGAGGTGTGCTATAGGCCTATTATCCTTACACTTCCTCGATAACCGTACATTCCTATATTTTTTTCCGGTGAGAGTTCACTACCAAAATCGGTTAGAATCAATGGAAGTTGTAAAATCTTTTCTCTCTAATACATTCCTCCTACTCCTGCCCCCACTTAATACCACTAAAAATGCGTCCACAAGGAACAGTACGAATAAACACCGGTTTCGAATCGTAAAAGGTTATTTAGGCCATTTTTTTTCTTTTTTCTATGTGCTGAACGTTTTTATCTTAAATTCTACACAATTATGCAGAATACAGAAACTATGCATAAATAGAATTCAGCGTAATAATGAAATGAAACTAATAAGAAACCTTAAATAATGAATAAGTAATTAATTGAGGCTTGTTTTTCAAAGGAATATGCAAATTAGTTAATATTCATGTAGTCGCTCGCATATTTATTACTGAGTATGTTAAGAAGTTCTAGGATTACAATGTAGTATCTGTTCTGATGCTACACTCAAGTTAATTTGTCCTTAATCAATGAAAGGGAATCCTTTCTATACTATGGAAACCTTTATCTTAGCCTACCTCCAGAGTGCTCCTTTTTGGGGAGTTGGTTTGCTCCCACAATAAAAGCGACCTCGTGTCACATTTTGCTCTCATGGGAAAGCAAATAAATAGCAATATAAAAATATAGACTTTTAACAATAATCTCTGGGCAAGAAAAATAACCCCAACTTTGTAAGTATATAGATATATAGATTTACATTATTCGGAGTCTTATTCTTATCGTGGATGCTATTCTCACAACGTTTCGTCCGATGTAACCTCCGATCATGTTCAGGTTCATCTTCTCGAACTCGGAAACCTTTATGCCAAATTAAAAAAAATGTCTTTTCGTCTGTTGATTTAGAGCATTGGAAATCTCCTTTGTATGCCGAGGATTGTGAAATACGATATTTTAGTGATTATATATAATCATTCCAATAATAGGTCGGAAAACTACATGTTTACCGGGATTCTTTATGTCGAACTCAAGAATCTGTTCAGATTACCAGAAAATCCCCTAATCTCCTATTCCACGATTCGTTGATAACAGCTTAAGCTTAGTGCAGACAAACTCGGCCTCGAAGCCGCCCACAAAATAAGCCAAAGGTATTTTGTTTATTCTCCATTTTTTTCTTTAGATCGCCAGAGCTTCTCGAATTGCTATAAGGGCAGCAGTATTTCCGTTTAGATAACACTCGAAAACATTTGATGTGTACCACCGTTGATATGTTTGCTGTATCTGCGTTTCTTTATGGAATATTGTGGGGGTTTAAGTCAATTTTTGAAGACTATTTGTGTTATTTTTTGTCTGTGTAACTTTGCCATTCTTATTGTACACTTCTCAATAATGTCCTTTTCTTATATTTTATTTCAATAAATCGCTTCAAAATACAAATACTGACTGCCCCCCCCAAAAAAAAAAACAAAACAAAAACAAACAAACAAACAAAGGAACTGTCTTGCGTCTTCACCCGTTCCGGTAGCAGCTACGCGGAACATTATGGAAGGCGTTAGCTGACTATACCTGTATCTTCTTTACCTTAGTTCTTCTCTTGTTCATCACTCGTCTCTTCTTTTTTTATTTTTCATTTTTTTTTTTTTTGGTGGGGGAGCGTAGTATACTCCAATTGTCTGTAGTCATCCGTGTCGCCACTCTATGCGTGTCTATTCTTTTCTTTCATGTATGTGTACAAATGAGAGAAAATAGCGAAGGAACTATTTTGACTCTTTACCAGTTCCGGTGGCAGCCACGCGGACAATTAGGGAAGGCATTAGTTGACTATAACCGAAGATACTCCTTTGTACAAGAAAATTAAAGGTGTTTGTTGAGATAGGGTCGATAGATTGATTTAAAAAAAAATATATCGATTTTATCAAAAACAATGTTACGTACTTAATTGTCATGTCAAAAACAGTAAGATATCCAAAGAAAATTAGTTTGCACCAATTCACGTATTCATTGTTTGTATTTACCTTTTACTGTTTATATCTTATTATTTATTAATGCTGTGGCCCGGAACGGTCAGTAAGGAAAACATAAACACAGATATGGGTTAGAAAAGGTCATTTGTATTGAAACAAAATAGAATATACAGAGAGCAACGGTCGTAACATGTAACACCAAGATAGCGTATTACAAAAGTACATAAGCCACACCGAGAATCGGCATCTCTCGACCTATTTATACAGTTCGGAGGAGTTCATATCTTGTGCATGGGTGAGTCCCCACAACAGTTACTGCTCGGCTGTGGAACTCTTTTCTTCTAGCCTGCTTTTCATACAATTAATGGTTGTCTTTAAGTCCAATGTTAAACTCAAGAAAACACTGCATTTTCTTTCGTCTGTGTTCGCTGTCTCAGCTTGAAACCTAAGGTACTATGTTGATCTAAACTTCCGTAATACTATAAATTAAAAAAAAAAAACTTCCGTAATACTATAAATAAATAAAAACTTCCGTAATACTATAAATAAAAAAAAAACTTCCGTAATAATATAAATAAAAAAACTTCCGTAATACTATAAATAAAAAAAACTTCCGTAATACTATAAATAATAAAAAACTTCCGTAATACTATAAATAAAAAAAACTTCCGTAATACTATAAATAAAAACAAACTTAGTAATACTATAAATAAATAAAAACTTCCGTAATACTATAAATAAAATAAACTTCCGTAATACTATAAATAAAAACAAACTTAGTAATACTATAAATAAAAAAACTTCCGTAATACTATAAATAAATAAAAACTTCCGTAATACTATAAATAAAATAAACTTCCGTAATACTATAAATAAAAAAAACTTCCGTAATACTATAAATAAAAAAAACTTCCGTAATACTATAAATAAAAAAAACTTAGTAATACTATAAATAAATAAAAACTTCCGTAATACTATAAATAAAAAAAACTTCCGTAATACTATAAATAAAAAAAACTTCCGTAATACTATAAATAAAAAAAAACTTAGTAATACTATAAATAAAAAAAAACTTCCGTAATACTATAAATAAAAAAACTTCCGTAATACTATAAATAAAAAAAACTTCCGTAATACTATAAATAAAAAAAACTTCCGTAATACTATAAATAAAAAAAAACTTAGTAATACTATAAATAAATAAAAACTTCCGTAATACTATAAATAAAAAAAACTTCCGTAATACTATAAATAAAAAAAACTTCCGTAATACTATAAATAAAAAAAAACTTCCGTAATACTATAAAAAATAAAAAACTTCCGTAATACTATAAATAAAAAAAACTTCCGTAATACTATAAATAAAAAAAAACTTAGTAATACTATAAATAAATAAAAACTTCCGTAATACTATAAATAAAAAAAACTTCCGTAATACTATAAATAAAATAAACTTCCGTAATACTATAAATAAAAACAAACTTCCGTAATACTATAAATAAAAAAAACTTCCGTAATACTATAAATAATAAAAAAAACTTCCGTAATACTATAAATAAAAACAAACTTCCGTAATACTATAAATAAAAAAAAACTTCCGTAATACTATAAATAAAAAAAACTTCCGTAATACTATAAATAAAAAAAAACTTCCGTAATACTATAAATAATAAAAAAACTTCCGTAATACTATAAATAAAAAAAACTTCCGTAATACTATAAATAAAAAAAAACTTCCGTAATACTATAAATAAAAAAAACTTCCGTAATACTATAAATAAAAACAAACTTAGTAATACTATAAATAACAAAACTTCCGTAATACTATAAATAAAATAAACTTCCGTAATACTATAAATAAAATAAACTTCCGTAATACTATAAATAAAAAAAAACTTCCGTAATACTATAAATAAAAAAAACTTCCGTAATACTATAAATAAAAACAAACTTAGTAATACTATAAATAAAAAAAACTTCCGTAATACTATAAATAAAAACAAACTTAGTAATACTATAAATAAAAAAAAACTTCCGTAATACTATAAATAAAATAAACTTCCGTAATACTATAAATAAAAAAAACTTCCGTAATACTATAAATAAAAACAACTTCCGTAATACTATAAATAAAAAAAAACTTCCGTAATACTATGAATAAAAAAAAACTTCCGTAATACTATAAATAAAAAAAAACTTCCGTAATACTATAAATAAAAACAAACTTAGTAATACTATAAATAAAAAAAACTTCCGTAATACTATAAATAAAAAAACTTCCGTAATACTATAAATAAAAAAAAACTTCCTAAATACTATGAATAAAAAAAACTTCCGTAATACTATAAATAAAAAAAACTTCCGTAATACTATAAATAAAAAAAAACTTCCGTAATACTATAAATAAAAAAAAAACTTTCGTAATACTATAAATAAAAAAACTTCCGTAATACTATAAATAAAAACAAACTTCCGTAATACTATAAATAAAAAAAAACTTCCGTAATACTATAAATAAAAACAAACTTCCGTAATACTATAAATAAAAACAAACTTAGTAATACTATAAATAAATAAAAACTTCCGTAATACTATAAATAAAATAAACTTCCGTAATACTATAAATAAAAAAAAACTTCCGTAATACTATAAATAAAAAAAAAACTTTCGTAATACTATAAATAAAAAAACTTCCGTAATACTATAAATAAAAACAAACTTCCGTAATACTATAAATAAAAAAAAAACTTCCGTAATACTATAAATAAAAAAAAACTTCCGTAATACTATAAATAAAAACAAACTTCCGTAATACTATAAATAAAAAAAAAATTTCCGTAATACTATAAATAAAAAAAAACTTCCGTAATACTATAAATAAAAAAAAAACTTCCGTAATACTATAAATAAAAAAAAACTTCCGTAATACTATAAATAATAAAAAAACGTCCGTAATACTATAAATAAAAAAAAACTTCCGTAGTACTATAAATAATAAAAAACTTCCGTAATACTATAAATAATAAAAAACTTCCGTAATACTATAAATAATTAAAAACTTCCGTAATACTATAAATAAAAAAAAACTTCCGTAGTACTATAAATAATTAAAAACTTCCGTAATACTATAAATAATAAAAAACTTCCGTAATACTATAAATAATAAAAAACTTCCGTAATACTATAAATAAAAAAAACTTCCGTAATACTATAAATAAAAAAAACTTCCGTAATACTATAAATAAAAAAAACTTCCGTAATACTATAAATAATAAAAAACTTCCGTAATACTATAAATAAAAAAAACTTCCGTAATACTATAAATAATAAAAAACTTCCGTAATACTATAAATAATTAAAAACTTCCGTAATACTATAAATAATAAAAAACTTCCGTAATACTATAAATAATAAAAAACTTCCGTAATACTATAAATAAAAAAAACTTCCGTAATACTATAAATAAAAAAAACTTCCGTAATACTATAAATAATAAAAAAAACTTCCGTATAACTATAAATAATAAAAAAAACTTCCGTAATACTATAAATAATAAAAAACTTCCGTAATACTATAAATAAAAAAAAACTTCCGTAATACTATAAATAATAAAAATTATGTAATACTATAAATAAAAATATACTTAGTTATTCTTTTTTGTCATATTTGGCTACGAAAAGCAAACATTGCTATTTGTAATTGGTTTTGATATTTTTCATATTTAATCCTGATCAATATTTTCTCGTAGTCATTAATAAAAGAAGGCGGAGGATAAATAAATAAAAATATAAAATAAAATACGCATCTAGTGCACTTGAAAGCCAAATCACAACATAATATTAGGAAAATAATCAAATATTTTACTGGTTTGAAATTTATCACAAATATATTTCAGAGGTATACTCCATCTTCAGTGTGTTGTGTTGTTTCTTTCTTTTTTCTTTTTCTTCTTCTTTGCCATGTTGTAACGTTGGAGAAAGAAGTCTGTAAAGAGCCGCGCATTGTATCTAGCGGTTGTATTTTGAAATGCTTGAACTGTGTGTAGGCAACGCGAGAATAACGTCAAGGACGAGAGTTCATATAGAAACGTTGTTTTAATTTGAATAAAATAAAATACGCATCAAGTGCGCTTGAAAGCCAAATCACAACGTACTATTAGGAAAATAAACAAATATTTTACTTGTTTGAAATTTATCACAAATATATTCCAGAGGTATACTCCATCTTGACGTTATTCTCGCGTTACCTACGTACAGTTCAAACATTTCAAAATACAACCGCTAAATACAACGCGCGGCTCTTTACAAACAGACTCCTTTCTCCAACTTTACAACATGACAAGGAAGAAGAAAAGAAAAAAAGAAACAAAACAACGCACTGAAGATGGAGTATACTTGTGAAATATATTCGTGATAAATTTCAAACAAGTAAAATATTTGTTTATTTTCCTAATATTACGTTGTGATTTGGCTTTCAAGCGCACTAGGTGCGTATTTTATTTTATTCAAATTAAAACAACGTTTCTATATGAACTCTCATCCTTGACGAAAATAAAAAAATATGTTTAGTTATTCTTTTTTGTTTGGTATATTTTTCTGATTTTTTGTTTTGTTTTGTTTTGAATACCGGTGTTTCTCGAATTTCTATAAAAACAGCATTCTTGTCGTTTATATAACGGATGTTAGCATTTGATGTGTATCATTGACGTGAAAGGTATCCTTTTCTTATGTTATGAAATATTCTGAGTAATTAAAAAAAACAAATACTTTTGAAGACCAGAAATAGCTGTAGCGAGAATGGTGACACAGATAACTGTAGCCAATCGACCCTATCCTCCTAAGACGAAAAAAAAAAAAAAGAATAAAAAAAAAAGAAAAGGAAGAGACGAGTGATCAACATGACAAAAAAAGGGGGGGGGGAGAAGAGACATCCGTGTGAAAATTAGAGTTTATTTTATTTCAAAGAAATAAAATACGTCTCTAGGGAATGAATTGCTAGAAGCAGCTTATCCTGCCTTGACAGAGTTTAAAATAGACTTCGTACCCTAGTAGGGGATTGCCTTTTCTCTTCCCTGCAACCTCTTTCCCACAGAAGAGACGTTGCGAGCCTGTCTTTGCTTTATCGTTATTTCCATGGCAAGTGCTCGTCTGAGCTCCAATCTATGGTCCCCCCTCGCCAATCTTTCACGAAAAACACCCGTCTAGCTGAAACCACTGTCAGAAACTTTCCCCATTCTTTATCTGTGCATAAATCAAAAGGTAGATTCCATGAACAATGCTTCTTTCTTAGAAGTGCACGCCTGTGGAACTCTCTTCCCGTTTGCCTGCTTCCCAGCTGACTACAACTTGGTTGTCTTCAAGTCTAACATAAACAAATTCTTGATAACCCGCCCACTTAAGTAATCCAATTTATCAAATTTCCAATAGTAACGATTCTTATCCATAACTGTTAATCTATTTTTGTCTCAATACTGCCTGCATTTGTGTATTATATATATATATATATATATATATATATATATATATATATATATATATATATATATATATATATATATGTCAGGTCATGTCATATGCTACTGGTACCATGTAACCCAGTACTACCTGCCTCATGGTCGGGTCACCGGCGACTAAACTGGTTCCCCCACCAGACTTGTTTGATGAGGAGGGCGGCTAGTCTCCCTGGAGGATTAATAACAAGACCTTCCAAATGGCGAATGAACTCTTTTTCAGGGTCAACGGCCAACTAGCACTGTGTATATTTGTGTGTGTGTATATGTGTATTGGGGTGGAGAGGGCTCCCGTAAGCCGTGGTGAAGGCAACCTTTCTAGGAGAAGCAAATCTCTGATTTAAAAAAACATAAAGCGGGAGACCAGTACCCGCATTAAGCTGGTCTGCAGTTTAATTTGTTGCTGGCTATCTTGCTCTTGCTTGTTGCTGGATCTCAACATTTTGAACCGAGAGAGAGACTTAGCTGTCGTACAAAGCTAAGACTCTGTAACATCATATTTGTATAGATACTCCCTCAGGCATTTGGGCTCATGGATTTTAAATGTCTGAGGGAGTGGCACTCGTCTGACAAGACGGCCCAGTGAGGGAAGAGGTGTCTGGTTACCTTTAATGCATCTAAGACCAATCATTACATCATAAACGCTCTGATCCCCATCTGGCATCAATTGAAATGGATGGCTCTCGTGTAGGGGAGGCCTCATGTTTTGATAAGCTTCTGGGTTTGACCTTTACTCCAGATCTGAAATGGAACACATACATCAAGTCTGTGGCCAAGGTCGCTGGGAAAATGGTTGGATCCTTCTACCGATCCAGAAGATATCTCCCTACTGATGCAATTCTCTATCTATATAAAAGCCAAGTACGTCCAAGGATGGAGTACTGCTGCCACATCTGGATAAGAGCTGCTAAAAACAGCCTATCCTACCTTGACAGAGTACAAAATAGACTTTGTGGCTTAGTGGGGGATGCTCTTTTCTTTTCTCTGCAACCTCTCCCCCACAGAAGAGACATTGCGAGCCTGTCTCTGTTTTATCGTTATTTCCATGGCAAGTGCTCGTCTGAACTCCAATCTCTGATCCCCCCTCGCCAATTTTTCACGAAAAAGACCCGACTAGCTGAAACCACTGTCAATAATTTTCCCCACTCTTTATCCATGCCTAAATCAAAACGTAGATTCCATGAACAAAGCTTCTTTCTTAGAACTGCACGCCCGTGGAACTCTCTGCCGCTTGCCTGTTCCACCCCCCTCGACTTCAACTTGGATGTTTTCAAGTCCAACACAAACAATTTCCTGATGAACCACCCCTTTAAGTAATGACACTTTATCAAATCTCCAATACTAACTATTACTACGATACTATACCATTGATTACTGTACACACAATAACCCTTATCCCCAAGTGGCTTCTGGACCTTGATAAGTGGTGACCTCCATGTAAAAAAAAAACAAACAAAAAAACTGCGATATTATCTCATTGATTACTATACATTCAGTAACATTTATCCTCGAGTGGCCTCCAGGCCTTGATGAACGGTGACTACTATGTAAAAAAAAGGTAGTGTTAGTGGTGACGATGGCAGTGGTGGTTGTGATGATAATGAGGGTGATGATAAAGATATAAAAAAGACAAAATAATTGGCCGCCGCGAGGATAAAGCGTTTGCACTAAGTTCCAATATTCCATGTCATTTTCAGGGTTCGAATCAGGACAATTGCTCTATATACTTTTTTTTTGTTATTGTTGTGGGGTACAAATCACTCCTATTTGAGAACTAAGCAGAATCAACCAGTCCTATGAATACCATTGGTTTCAGAGACTAAATGGAGACATTCATACCATGTTTAACCGCATGCTACGAACACGTTTCTCTCATACCAATTTAGTGGTTCCTGTATTCTTTATGAAAAATGCATATTATATTTATACACTTTACACTACTTGTGGTTTATTTCATTTGTGACCCCTAGAACGGGTCTACAACAGTTATACAGCTGCAGTTATTTCATAGCCGATATCGATCATCATCATAAACCTGAATAAGGCCTTAGTTTAAAAAAATATATATGTGTGTGTGTATATACACACACACATATATATTTTTTTTTAAACTAAGGCCTTATGTGTGCATATATATACGTGTATATATGTGTGCATATATATACACACGTGTATATATACGTGTATATATACGTGTATATATATATATGCACACACGTGTGTGTATATATAATCGTTAAAAGACTTTAATCGTTTAGAATCCTTTAAAAAACTTAGTCTTCACTTAAATTAACACATAAAAAAGAAAGTTTCTCATCAACTTGGTATTGACGGGTGCTTCAGCAAATAAGCAAGGGTCATATATAAACAGTAAAAATAAACATTGCATAATAGGGGACTGCTAAGACATTAATTCATGTAAACTTATTTTCTGTAGAAAGAGCTGCTTATGTTTTGCTCCAAACATTGATGACTCTTTGTCCTAAGGAATATGCTTGATTTTAAAGTGCCTCGTCATACTGAAGCCGACAGTTAACAGTACATCGTAATTGTGGAAAAAGAAAAACAGCACAAAATTGTAGGGGGGGGGGTGAAGAAAGCAACCAAATCAACATGCTAGGTCGGCGCAAAAATTTTTGTCCCTTTTAAAATTTCAATGTTTAAAATTTCATCTTGAAAATGAAAAAAGCTATGTTTTTGGAAATCTTTATTTATAACGATGAGGATCTTTGTTTTCCATAACTTGATTTCATTTGTCTACACACATAAATGCATCACTTGTAAAATTCTTTAGGTGTGAAATATGAATCTTATGTCCAATCTCCTTTCGTAATGATAACATAGAGCCATCTATACGGTTTTTTAATTCTCTAAATAAGTGAAAATATTTTATACTCTTGTGTATATATACGTTTATGTATGTATGTATGTATGTATGTATGTATGTATGTATCATGTAACCCAGTACTACCTGCCTTATGGTCGGGTCACCGGCGACTAAACTGGTTCCGCCACCAGACTTGTTTGGTGAGGAGGGCGGCTAGTCTCCCTGAAGGATTAAACACAAGACCTTCCAAAGGGCGAATGAACTCTTTTCTGGGTCAAAGGCCAACTAGCACCGTGTATATTTGTGTGTGTGCATATGTGTATTGGGGTGGAGAGGGTTCCCGTAAGCCGTGGTGAAGACAACCTTTCTAGGAGAAGTAAATCTCTGATTTAAAAAAAAAACAAAGCGGAAGACCTGCATTAAGCTGGTCTGCAGTTTAATTTGTTGCTGGCTATCTTGCTCTTGCTTGTTGCTGGATCTCAACATTTTGAACCGAGAGAGAGAGAGAGAGAGAGAGACTTAGCTGTCGTACAAAGCTAAGACTCTGTAACATCACATTTGTATAGATACTCCCTCAGACATTTAGGCTCATGGATTTTAAATGTCTGAGGGAGTGGCACTCGTCTGACAAGACGTTGCAATCATCATATATGTATACACACACACATATATATACGTGCGTATATATACACGTGTGTGTATATATATACACACGTGTGTGTATATATATACACGTATATATACACGTATATATATGCACATATATATACACGTATATATACACGTATATATATGCACACATATGTACACGTATATATATGCACACATATATACACACACATATATATATATGCATGGATATATACACACACATATATATATGCACGTATATATACACACACATATATATACACGTGTATATATACACATACGCGGATATAAATACACGTATATGCACACACACACATATATATATACATATATACACAAACATATATATACGTATATACATACATACATACAGATATATATACGTATACACACATATATACGTATATACACACACACATATATATACACACACACGCATATATATATATATATGTATACACACATATATATACGTATACACACACATATATACGTATACACACACATATATATACGTAAACACACGCACATATATATATACATATACACACAGATATATACGTATATACACACATATATACGTATACACCATATTCATATACAGGTATACACACATATACATATTATATATATATATATATATATATATATATATATATATATATATATATATATAGAGAGAGAGAGAGAGAGAGAGAAAGAGAGAGAGCGAGATGGACAATGAAGTCGCCACCAAAAAGAAAAAAACGACCATAAAAATCACCTAAGATAGAGAAGTAACCGCGATAAACATATTAACATTATTTCAGATCAAAGCGAAAACTTAGGTCAATAAACAATCGCCCAGTTAAATAATACTAAAACTTCCTCGCTGCTACAGCTTGACCACATGAGATCGCACTTCCCCCTCTTTCTTCACCCTCACCCTACTCTCTTCCTTCACCACACCTTCCTCCAAAACCCTTACAGCTCATATCCACCAAAGTATACACCTCACTTTCCCTCATAGCATAAACCTCACACGAATTTCTCATAAAAAAGAATGTAATCTTGACTCTCACTTCAATATCGCTCCTTTTTAGTCTGATAAATTGATATCTTTAAATTGGAATTCCACTGAAACATGTATGCACATATGTAACGAATAAATTTTGTGTAATGAGCAGACTATATATACATATATATATATTAATGTCTCTCTGATAGTCCGCACTTGTAATTTTTTTTCAAAAACTGCAAATTTAAGCTAAATTTAATGTAACTGCTTAAACAGCCTATACCTCATTTGATTCGACTTTTACTTCTCTGTAATCTTACCTGTTCATATTTGACTTTTAATTGAAATATTCTAGTGTTCACGCCAATTAAAAAAAAACAACTTCAAATTGAGGTGGCAAACAGGAAGTCAGCCGTAACAAATTCGCTTAAAATCAGCTTAAATTATCGCCACTAAATCAGTTTAAAATATCCACCAACAGGCAGCAAAGCATCTCTAATATAATTGTTGTTGTTCCAGGTTATACAACGTAACATTTAGTCTATATGCCACGACTTAATCGTCACCTTTTTGGTTTATCCAATCGAGAAATCGGCCGCGGATTGAAATGTGATGAGAAAACGGTACTAAAGACTGTGGAAAAGAATGGAAACACCGGCAGTGTTCGTGATGCTCCTAAATCTGGTCGTACAAGAGTTACTTCTAACAGGGAAGACAATGCTATCAAGATCAGCAGCGTAAGAAACAAATTCGAAAAGGCTCCCCAAATTCAACAACAGTGCCATCTTGTTAAAAAGTGCTCTCTTTCTACTGTCAAGAACAGATTGAAGGAATTTAATTTGCGAGGGTATGTTGCAAAACGCAAGTCAGTGATTTATGTAGAGAACAGAAAGCGCCGTCTGGACTTCGTCAGATGCAATGAAGATCATGACTCTTCATATTGGTCAAAAGTGCTTTTTAGCAACGAAAGCAAGTTCAATAGGCTAGGCAGTGATGATAGGCAGTTCGTCCGTCGGAGGAAAGACGAAGAATTTAATCGTAGGTGTTCAGTTTCAACGCTGCAAGATGGTGGAGGTTCAGTTTTGGTGTGGGGCATTATTAGTACCAATGGTCCAGGGCCTATAGTTCGCGTGCAAGTTTGAATTAATTCAACCTAGTACATTAATATGTTGACTGAGCATTTTCTACCCTTATTTGGTCGGAATTTGTATGATAATCCCATCTTCATGCAGGATAATTCAACATTCACACAGCTGGCAATGTCAAGAGGTTCCTGGAAGAGCATGATATTCCGTGTTTGGATTGGCCTGCACAATCTCCAGACCTCAATCCTATTGAAAACGTATGGCATTACATCAAGCAACAGCTACGCAATGATAAAATTTCAAATTTTGAAGAACTTTGGACAAAAATTCAAGAAAAATGGGATGCCCTTTCCCCGGAGTATTGCTGCAGTCTAATTCAAGGAATTCCCAAAAGATTGCAGGCTGTCAAAATTCAGAAGGGCTATGTTACTAAATATTAACTAATTCATTGTGTTCCTGTTGTATTTGTGTTGCATTAATGTCCTAAGGTTACATTTAAATAACAATTTTCCATTGTGCGGACTTTCTTTTTGACTCATCAATTTGAAGTTGTTATTTTTTTAAAATTGACGTGAACACTAGAATATTTCAATTAAAAGTCATATATGAACAGGCAAGATTATAGAAGAATAAAAGGCGAATAAAAGAAGGTGTAGTTTGTTTAAACAGTTAAATTTAGCTTACATTTCCAGTTTTTGAAAAAAATTACAAGTGCGGACTTTCTTTTTGCCGCCTGTGTATAAATGGCAAGCATCTATATATGGTCGATCATGTCCTCTAGTTGATTGTGTCTCTTTTCGTGTATTCGAGTGTATATACGTGTCGGTTATATGGACAGTAAAAAGTAAATATTACAGAATGAGGGGTTGCTAATACGTGAATTTGTGTAAACTTATTTTTCTAACAGGGAAGACAATGCTATCAAGATCAGCAGCGTAAGAAACAAATTTGAAAAGGCTCCCCAAATCCAACAAACATTGAGGACTCTTTAAGTCTAAAGGAGAAGGTTTGTGAGTGTCCTGTCATAATAGAACCGACCGTTAATTGCAGATCGTAATGGTGGAAATGCAAAACGAGGCACAATGCGTTGAAGGTTATATAGGATGGCTCACATAGCCACTAATGAATCAGTGGTTTGGTATATCTTCTGTCTGATCCACATGTCTCTTAAAACGACTAGGAAAGACAACCACTCCAACCAATATTTTGATATCACTCAATACACGTTCTTAACTATACGTTTACTTTGACTAAAATATGTTCAGTATACCATAATAATATATATTTTTTATTACATTTTCACCCCAAACAAGGCATATTGCCACTTTGATGTAGGGGGCTACTATCAGGGACATAAGCTACAGGGGTACTATGTTGGGAGTTGGGCAGCAAGATGTCGGTTTACGTTACACTTGAACTTCTGCATGTCAGTACAGTTGGGGAAGCAGGAACCCGGAAGGGAGTTCCAAAGTCTAGCGGTTCTGGGGAATAAACTACTGGAGTAGAAGGCTCTCTTACATTTAGGGATTTCAGTTGTGAAGGGGCGAGATTTTGCTACTTTTCGGGTTTGTCGGGGTATTTATGTCGAGGGGGTACAAGCGCTTGTAGTTCGCCAAAGCATTTACCATGAAAATACTCGTAAGAACAGGCAGAGGGATGCTACATTTCGTTGATGGGACAGAGGCTAAAGCTTAGATGACAGTTCAGGACCTATCTTTTGAACTTTGTCCAAGAGTGAGAGACTAGTAGCAGATGCACCAGCCCAAATATGACAACAATACTCCATGCATGGGCCAATGGTGGCCTTATAGAGGTACAGGATACTTTCGGAAACAAATACACATTTTCAGCTACTGCGTATCGTTTTTTTCTTATAAAATGTCATGTTTTCCAGATTTATTATGTCGAACTGAAGAAGCTGTACATAACTTCGAACAAAACTATTTAGTCCACGTGGAGTATTATGTATAAATCTATATATAGTTCATATCTTCGCATAGACTGCAAAAGCAACTCGCAAAATATTTTGTAATAAAACTAGTCGTCAGGTAAAATGAAAACAAAGCCCTTTTATAAACTATGACTATACGTGTTTATTAAAGCAACCTACGACCTATAATAAACAATGTATACAACCGTTGCAGTTTGAATAAGTTGGTCGGGATTGCATTTCAGTCTGACCGGTTTTCAAAGTATTTGTTTAATAAAACTTCTATTTGGTTACTTGTAAAACTTGCTATAATTTTTGTCGTGTGCAAGCGACTCTATAAGTCACTCCATCGGTCCGTCGGTAGGTCGGTCTGTCGGTTGGTCGGTCTGTCCGTAACACTTTTGTGCTTGGCCTTTTTGGTTAAGATCAAAGGTCTGTTGTTAATAGATGCTGTTCTTAGCTTTTTAATCTTTTCTTGGCCAAGATCAAAGTGTTCCGGCAGATACTGCAAGCAAAGACCATATGTGGGGGCAACCCCACATATAAGACCTTGGTTAATGTAGGGGCAACCCTTCATACCAATTGTCACTATCCAGCTCCCCTACTCCCCGGGGAGTTGATCCCCATTTCCCCTTCACCCCTCACATTAAAAATCGGCATTGTGCCTAATTTGCTCGGTGGGGGAGCAAATAAATACTATCTGTTCTTACTACATGCTGTACTTATGTTTGTAACTTTGTGATATAAAGTGGGGGATCACTTTTCTGTATTAATTTAATGTAAAATGATCACCCACTTTACAACCAGTCAGTCTCAAAGCCATTCAAGTCATTCTCAGATCATTCAAGTTGTTTTTGAAGGATTCCAGTTATTTTTTAAGCATTCAAGTCATTCTTAAGGTCATTTAATTCATCCTTAAGTTCATTAAAGTCATTATAAGTTATTTACTTTTTATTTATTTAAGTCATTTCAGCCCATTTTTCGGTTATTTTAGTTTATCTTAAAAAAATTTCATGTCAATCCTACATTCACGCATTCATTCATTACACGAGAGCACGCGACTAATGGCTATCGGCCTTGCTTTATTGAAACTAGCAAATTTGTTGCTAGGCTGAAAGAACCACCTTTAGTACTTAGTCAAAACAAAATAAAAGTTTTGATTTGTTAAAATAATTTTCATCGTTATTAATAATGTTACGAAGTGCATACGAGATCTCGTTTCGATTTGTGAAGCTTTCTTTGCGAGAAAGCAACAAAATTAGTAGGAGCAGCGAATACATCGTTGAACGTTCAGTGGCACGTATAGTTACTGTATACAACTACGCGATTTTCGCGATCGTAAAAGCTAGAACTCGTCTTGTTTTTACTGACGTGGTTGGAAGCACAGGGATGTTGTATTTTCAGCCAATCACATTGCAAGGAAAGAGAATATAAAAATATTTTCCCTAACAGCCCTCCCTGGAGCCGGTCTGTCCACTATAAAAAGGGTGCAAACGCGCTAAAACTAGTTTGTCGAGCCTAGAGTCACAGTCAGTCCACCAGCATGGGGTAATCATCAGCTCCGTCGGATTTCTTTTCCTGACGTTAAACAATCACTTTCGCGCGCATCATTCATCAACTTCTCCACATGGAAGCACCAACAGCGAGAATTAACATTTACATTTCTTATTTCATCACACTTCCTATTAGCACTTGGCTTTTTTTCTCCTAAGAAGTTACAAACATTAACTTTACGCCAAAAATCTTCTTTCCTGAACATTGTCACATCTTTACAAACTTTGAACACTTTAGTTTTTTTTTTTTAAATAAACAATTGAGAAATCAATCATTTAAAATTTAAACCTATATTGTTTGTTTGTTTCCTTCTCGCCACCATACGCTTATTCCTAATTTAACAATAATCTTTACCCATTTATTTATTTATTTTTTACTAGGGGGTCGGTCTTGCTGGGTAGGAAAATACGCTTGAATGTATTTTAATTCTGGCAGATTTCGTATTTATCAATCACAGACACAATTCTCTATTGAAAATTATATTGTTTCAGGTTGGTGCAAAAAATAACGTCGTTTTTATAAATATAATTGAACGTCAAAAACGACATTATTTTTGCACCAACCTAATACCTAATAATATGACAGAGATTTTAAACGTTAAAACGAAAATTACTTGGTTGCCACCAGCTAGATTCGAAACTAAGACATTTAGTGCTCCAAATCCGTCTCATACAGATGTAGTTTTCGATAAATAGATAAGAATAATTTTATATTAAAGAAGCGGGGGTACCCGGCGTTGTTCGGGTGTTTGAAGGTTTAAAAGAAAAAAAAAGTGTTTCGAACCCGTGACGAACCCGAAGGCGGAAAAGAAAGTAAAAGAAACAAAAAAGAAAAAAAATGTGTTAGTAGGAAGGGAGGATGGAACCCGCGACGCGAAGGTGGAGCGGAAGACAAAGTGGAAGAAAACGTGAATTTTTACCGCTACGCTACGAAGCCATAGGAAGTGAAACGACTTGAAGAAATAAAATGAATTTGGCATGAGCAAAAATAATTCAAAATATGTTGGTAAATTAAAATTTCAACTTGCCGATATATGCTTGTACGCGTTATTCATCTATCAAAAAAGATTTTCCATCCATCGACCCAGCATAGCTGTAGCCAAGATTGAACTCACTACACGAGTTTGTAGTGCAATTCAAATCTTGTCGGTAGCTGAATACTTGATGCTTCGCCAGTGCTATAAAGGTTTTTTTTTTATCGTGACGCCATCACTAGACGGGTAGCCTACCACGGCTTAAGAGTATCCCATCTACCCCCGAGAAAAGGATAGACTGCGCCTGTTTCTCAACCTGATATTTTTACCTCGTGGTACATACAGAGCCTCGCCTTTCCAAATGGTCACCCATCTGGTACTGGGAAGGTTCAACGTTGCTTAACTTCGGTGATCTGGCGAGAACCGGTGTGTCAGCGTGATTGTGCCGCAGTAAAAAGATTTTACTCGTTATAAATCATCCTTCATTACTATTTTCTGTTAATTTTAGTGTTATGCGACCAGTAGTTTAGGAGTTTAGCGGTTAAACATTTACACCAAGTGTGTAACAAGACGCGCTTTCCATGCTTTTTGCCCCCCCCCCTTCGCTACAAGTCGACCGATTTTTTCTCCTAATTTAAAGCCGTACTGACAAAATTTTGGGTGCGTCACCAAAATCCGGTTTTCATGGTAACAAAAGGAAAGAAAAAAAGGGTGGGTGGGAAAAAAAGCATTTATGGTAAATTTCTCGGAAAAGAATAACTAGTGGAAATGAGCAAAAGAAATACAGACCCGAATAAGTTTAAAATGATCCAAGTTTATTAAAACAAAAAGTTATCGATTGCCTTTATTGCCCAAGGCTGCGGTTTAAAAAAAAACCCTTAAGGAAACATTTAAAAATACATAAAAAAAAAAAAATACAAAAAAAGACGTCAATCCTTACTTGCAAGAAAGGCTGAAAGAAAATAAAAACATATAAAAAACAGAAAACAGTACTTGTTTAGAATTCTGTCATTTTAACAAAATGTTCAGTCTTTCTTTGACAAGATGTTCTTTTTTTTTCTTTTCCGAAAGGACAAACAAAAAGTTTCTTTGACCTAAAATGGGAGAAAAAAGTAATTTCCTTTGTGAAGGCTCTTGTGCCTTTTAATTCAAAGGGGAGAGAAGACCATAAAGCCGCTTTGGTAGGCTTCATGTGTACAAATACGGGGTAAATTCCTGAATTATGGAAGATTTCCTTTCTGAAGGAAACTTCGATTGAAAATCTTTCAAAGAGGGGATTTCTTTTCTAGGGGCGATATTCTGCTCGTCTCGCCGACGAAATTAAATTTTGTTCTTCTTAGAAAAGAGCTCCTCAACACACGGTAGTTTCCTTCGTTAATCCTTTGAGAATAATAATTTACCAGTTGTAAGACTCGGTTGTCTTTTAATAACCGGTATTAATCTTCCAGTCGTAAGACCTTGTTGTCTTATAATGACTGAGAATAAAATAACGTTAATAGTTTAGTTCTAAATAAACGTTTTTCTCCAAAGTAGGAGAGAAAAAAAAACCCCGTAGAATTTAACGTCAAGAATCCTTTCTGATCTGACGGAGCCGAATAGCGTCCTTCTTCTTGGCCGGCTAGATTCGAACTGACGAAAACGGGCAAAACCCTTTCCTCCTCCTCCTCCCCTCCAGAGGGTAAGAGTGGGGCTGGCTGCTAGAAAGGGGACTATACCTAAGCTGCTGCTGATGATAATAGAAGTGACCTGAATGCGTTCCTTGACGCAAATGCGGAGATGTTGAATGGGTATAAATAAAAAATAAATAAAAATTATTTCTCTATTAAAAATTTCAGCAGTACTAGGGCAGTAAGAGATAGGCAGGCCTTGTCGTAAATAATTTGTCTGCTAATGGGAGAATTATTTACTGCTTGTGAATCGATTTTGCCTGTCATATCACAATAACGCCTTAAAGTTTACCTGCTTATAGGGGGGTTTTGCCGGGTTGAATTTGTTTCGTTTCGTTCCGTTTTGTTCAAAATATTTATATTTTCAGTTTTTGCATGAAAACGAAACGAATCTTTTTCGTATCGTTTCATATATTTTTCGATTCGCTTCTGCATCTATTAGTATTTAATAAAAACCAGAATGTGGCAAAATGTACCAAGGGTTAACCCCCCCCCCGCCTCAAAAAAATTATGAAACATTAAAAGTTCTAATTAATTACATTTATTAATCAGATTGAGTATTTGGACAAAGTAATTATATAAAAAAATCATACATCAATCAAAATATTTAAATTGACGTTATAAAAACATTCAAGTGCAATTTTTAGGTTGCCCTAATTATAATAAAAAAACGAACGAAACAAAACGTTCAAATTTTTTGTAAATTTTGTAAAATTTTTGCCACGAAAGTTTTGCTCGCCCTCTTGATTAACACACAAACAGACACACACACTTACATCTACTGTTTTATATATATACTGGCAGGAACCGTTAACCGGCGTTGCTCAGAGGAAAAAAAATCCTCAACGTCCTAATGTTAAGAATGGCTTTCGGAATTGGCACCCCTAATCTCCTCACGTTAAGAACGTTGTATGAAACAGACACGCCCAACCTCGCCATGATAAGAACGGGTTTCGGAATAGACAACCCATTTTATGAAGGTGAGGGGAATTGTCAACGTATTTGCCCCAAGTTTAACCTTGATATAAGTTGTAAGCATACCCACCCGCAAAAACCATACACCAAAAAAAAAAGAGATTAAGGATGGGTGGCAGTGTCGTGTGGAGAGAATAGACTTGTTCATTGTGCACGCGTAGAACAGTGAATTACAGTGCATAATGCAGGCCATTATATCTTTAAAACTACTTGTCTCTGCCAAAGTTAAAATAGCTTGTTTTATTTAGCATAGTATAGAAGTCGTCAATTTAAAGAAAACTGTGTAAAAATTATCTAAAAAAAAAAATTAATGTGTGAGCAGAGGCGAAAATGAGCCCTGAAGAGAGAACTAAACAAAAACCAATGATCTATATATCTATAAAAGTGAAAGTGTCTGTCTGTCTGTCTGTCTGTTTGTTTGTGTATCTGTCTGTCTGTGTACATTTCCCTACGCAATACCTCTGTGAATTGTCAGTCTACAGACTCGACATTTGAATTACATGGTATTGAGATTTGGGAACAGCTTTGTAATTCGTTTTCGGCCTGAAATTTGGTTATTAAGTGGTCAAAGTTCAACGATTTGACCTTTGAGAACTCTATCAAACTCCTCTGCCAATTTTTGGTCTAAACACTTGAAATTTTAGATATAGGTTCTTTGGACATGGATCTAACTTAATTTGATCCCAAAACAATAAATGTCAGGGAGTAATAATAGAGGTCAAATTAAAAAAAAATTTGACCTCTGCGGTCTCTACCAAATTACTCAGACAATTTCTGGTTTAAACATTTGAAATTTTACATAAAGGGTATTCAGAGATAGGGCAACCTTTTTATCGGTTTGGGTCGAAAATTTGAGCTACAAATATATAAATGTATGTATGTTCGTTTGCATGTCTGCCTAAAACTTTCGGCAGAGGCGACGGATTTTCATAAGATCAGTATCGTTTTGAAGCTTGATCCTTCAGACGACAAATACCCCAAAATTGGCTAAACACATTAATATCTTCACCCTCAACTGGGCACTTTCTACAGGGAGGGGTCGCTTTTTTCGCCGATATTTTCGAAAGTCACCCCCTCTTTTCGATTATCTAGCTTTAATTTAAATTTACGTAACTTCCGGCTTGACAGTGGTCGTAACAGCAAAGATGTCACGTTTTTCCCCGTTCTTTTCCTCTTTCGCAGTACGGGTTCGAATCTCCCTTCCTACTACCACTTTTTTTTTTTGCTCAACACACACCTCCAAACACCCGGGCAACGCCGGGCTGAAATGCTAGTAGAAAAAAAAACAACAAAAAACAAATATATAAAAAATAAATCTATAAGAAGGCAATGTAATGAAGTGGAAATTTGTATTTTACCTGCGTAAATTATCTGACAGACAAAAAAAAAAGTTTTTTAATTTAAATGGCGTAAATGTAGGGAATTACTGCAATCATTTTATTATATATATATATATATATATATATATATATATATATGACTACTTCATTTAATCATATAAATAAATATACGAAAGTGTAAATTTATCCGTAAATTTTAAGTATTTACTGTGCTTAATCAAAATTAAAGAAAATAAGAATTTTTCTGGATGTAATTCAGGCTTTGGGTTTTATAAATATGTTTTATCTAATAAGAAAAAGATTTTATGATTTGTTAGTCTATCAGCAAACGAAGCATCCATAGTAGTATTAAATAATAAAAAAAAGCCAAAAAATATAATCCAAACGCCCATTAGAAAACAAAGGAAAATTAAACCAAAAAAGAAAATATAATCGTGTAAGGGGTTAGAAGACGCTCCAAAACCGAAAAATGATGTCTGTTGTTTTTTTGCCTAATCACGCCAATCTAGGTGCCACTTTGATGTAGGAAGCTACTATAGCTCTCTTTATTTTTTTTTATTTATTTATTAATTTATTCATTTATTTATTTAATTATTATTATTATTATTATTATTATTATTATTATTATTATTATTATTTATTTATTTATTTTATTTTATTTTATTTTTAATTTTTAATTTTTTTTTATTCACTCATATTTGCATCTCATAAGTTCGGACGCTCCATCGAACGATATTTTTGGTTATCCTGACGCTCCGCACTTCTTTATTTACATTGGAAGTGACGTCACACAAATCTTATAATATGGATGGCTACAAGCGTAAAACTAATTTGTTTTATTTCTCTTTCATTTTGAGCTCCTTTTTTCTCCCGTTTGTTTTTGTTTTCTACAATTAATAAACCAGTTTACAAGTAAAAAATAATTTGTTTTAGCGAATTTCATTTTTTTTTCTCTCCCATTTGTTATATTGGTATTTGAGCGGAGAATCTAACATTTCTTTTCATTTTGAGAATTTGTTTTAGTTTTTAATTACTAACACAGCGGAGAATTTAACTTTTTTTTTTTCTCCCATTTCTTATTTTGAGCGGAGAATTTATTTTATTTTCATTTTGAGCTCTTTTTCCGATCCGGCGTTACCTTTTATAGGTACTCCTGCAGTCCTGCACTTTACGACCCGAGGTATTTTTTAACGCTATTATTTAGAAACCTATTATTTAACATGGGGAAGGCAGGGTGTATTGTAACTATTCTGTACTTTCACCTAACAATTCAATTAAAAAAAAGGTAAATATGAAGAATTACTTCACCCTCAAATTCCTTTAAAATTACCACTCATAAAGGTTTTCGGGGTCGCTGAAAATGAAAATAACGTTTAAAATTACGGCAAACGAGTAGTTTCCAAGATTGAATTTACTTGTAAACTGGTTTATTAATTGTAGAAAACAAAAACAAACGGGAGAAAAAAGGAGCTCAAAATGAGAGAATAATAAAACAAGTTATTTTTACAATTGTAGCCATCCGTATTATAAGATTTGTGTTACGTCACTTCCAATGTAAATAAAGAAGTGCGGAGCGTCAGGATAACCATATTTTTTGTTAAATAAAAACATCAAAGGAAGAAAACTGAGACTAACTTTTTTTTAATGCTAAAAACAAATGTTTTCAAAACGCTACCATAACATGTACTGTTTAATTAAAAAAAAGGAAAAAAGAAAAAAAGAAAACGAAAGAAAAAAGAAGAAAAAAAACACAACAACAAAAACAAAAAACAAAACAAAAAAATAGTTGCCGCAGTTTATTTTGTAAATGCTATCACATTAATGAATTATTGTTGGTTCGTAATTTTTTTTAGAACCGTACCATATCGCTTATTGTTAAATCAGAGGAAAAGGTGCCGCCGGTTCTTGTGTAAATGTTCTCATATAATTAAAGTATCGTTGGTTCGGTGTTTTTTTTCTGTTAATACTCGGATGGAAACAACAGCTTGTATTCGTTTAATTAAAGATCAAAAACAAAAACAACTAACATCTAAGTAAATCGCGATATATCAAAACAGTCGTGCGAGATGGAAGAGCAGCTTAAGAGTTGTAGGCACCGCCAAAAATGGCCGCAAAATCAAGTTGTTGTTGTTTTTTAAAACTAAATTACATTTATTAAAATCCATTATTTCTGAGTAACTTTTTTTTTTCTAGAAAGATAAAACCCTGAATTTTATCATATAGAAAACAGAATAATGTAAAACTTTTTCTACTATTTTTAATTCAATTTTAAATGTTAAATTTTCCCAAAAAGTTAACAATTGTTATTTTTTGTCTTGCACAAAAAACGTACTTAAATATTTAAAAAAAAGGGTTTTTGAAATAATTTATTTATTCATTTATTGTCTAACTAAGATTTAGGATGATTTTCTAAGAGAATATGCAAAAATATTATAATATAAGTACCTGAATTTCAAATAATTCCACTTATTCATATATGTAACCAGATATTTCGCGTCGCCGAAGAGTTCAGATCGACTCTGTTTACGTTTTCTTTCGATGAGACGAAAACTATGGAAGACTAAACAGGCCAAAAAAACTTATTTTTCAGTGACGAAAATTTCAATGTATTATTAAGCTGAGGCTGGCCAGTACCAGATGGGTGACCATTTGTATGAGTTTGGTTTTTAATGTGTATGTGTGTGGGGGCCAGGCTCCCCAAAATGGGGGGAGGGGGCAATTTAAAGCAGAATAAAAAAAAATTATTTCAGCGCGTTTGGTCCACCGTAGTCGAAAGGCGGCAAACGTTTTCAAACGAGATCGAAAAAAATGATGCTATTTTTAACACAAAGGGCACAATATTTATCGAATTTTTTTTTTTGTATCGATTATTCAAAGCATGCTCTGTTTAATAATGGTCATGCATTATTCGGCTCGCTAAAAAAAAAATTGTTAATTTATTTATCAAAAATTTTAAAATGGCTTTTTTCGTATAAATATAAAAAAATTTTTTTTTTTGTTTTGCTTAACTTAAATTAATTATTTTACTTAACATATTCACCGAATTTCACACTTCAAAACTCAAAAGCGGGATAATTAAACACAATCGAAGTTCTGATATTCAGACGTCAAAATAAGGTATGCAAACAATTTTTTTTTTTTTTTTTTTTAATCTATAATTCTGTCCCTTACAACAACACAATATGTTTTGTTCAGTTTCAGATGATTATTTTAAGCATATTTGTTCCCACTTCAAAACAAGGAGGGGTTTTGTAAGCAAAAAAAAATATATATATAAATATCGTTTATGAAAAATAAGTACACTGTTATAAAGTTCATTCTTCTCCTAATAATCGCTGAAAATTTCGTATTGATCGGATAATTACCTGATTTTTGGTAGATTTTTAAAAAGACGGTCCGTCAAAAAGTACTGACCTGCCCCCCCAGTTTTGGCGGTGCCTAAGTTTAGGCTCATTACCGTGAGGTCCCGGTTTCGAATATCGCAAGATTCAGCCACTCTGATTAGTCGTAGACGACGTAACACGTGTCAGTGGATAATTATATTTTAAAAATTATATTTTAAAAAGAGAATATATATATATATATATATATATATATATATATATATATATATATATATTGGTTTTAAAATTTAATTTAGTATTGTTAAATGGCACGGAGTGTTCTTGCTTAACAAGCTTTCGTTGTCGTTTTTCAATTTTTCTAATTGTCTTTCTTGTTTCTCGGTTGAATCTGTGTAAGAAAGTTCCATAGTCGTCTTGGTCCATTTTTTTCTTTCCTTTTATCCCTTTGCAAGTACTTTCGACTGAGTTTCATCAATCAGGCAGTTTTGATTATTGTTCGTTAAATATCTGGATGTTTTTGTATGTTTCCGTTAAAATTATACAGTATAACTCCTATAATTTGAACATCCGCTTCGTTCAAATTAGAGGATGCTGTTCAAGTTTCGTGATAAAAAAATGTGCTGCAGTTAACTTTAATTTTCTAAGAATTAAGAAATAGTAAATGAAATTCATTGCTATATGATACTTCAAGTATATATTAAGTTGAGTTTACGACATATTGCAAGTAAGAATTCAAAGTCAACTACATGATTACAACTTTCTAACCCTTCGCTTTCAAAGGGGGACCCTCTTCTGACCAATGTCAGCTCTGTCTCCCGTCTGTCCGACTCTGTCTAATCTCTTCAAACTAGCAAACTATATTGAGATTTCATTTTCTGCTATGACATCATGTATGGCTTCAAACACGTGCCACACACGCGTGGGACACTCACGTGGCTTAAACATACATTTCCAAAACACACTTCTGCCAATAAAGAATTCTCCTAACTTATTTTTGAATATGTTTTTAATTTTCTATTGTTCGTTCTTCTGACTGACCTTATTTTAATTCCGTTTTCATAAAAGAATTGAACAATCAACATATCTAAACTATTTTATGTTAAATTGGACAGTGCGAAATTCTACATTCTATTTCTGAACCTTGTAAGCAAGGTTCGAATCCCGGTCTATCTAATCTCATTTTTACTTATCTAATATTTTTCTTACTTACAAGAAAAGGTCCTCTTTTCTTGTAACTGTAGGTTACTTGGACATGGGTCAAACGTTTTAATTCGATTTGAGCCCAAAACAATAAATGTCATGGGGTCAAAATTGGGGTTAAAGTTAAAATAAAATTGACTTCTACTGTCTCTACCAACTTTTCTCTATGGTAGTTAAGACAGCCTATTATATAGAAAGGCATTACAGTACATATGCAGACTTTTTAATATATACATATGCACATAAAGTTATGAACAGTACATAGGGCCAGAGCAAAGCCGGGCTGAACTGCTAGTAATCTATATATCTATAAAAGTGAAAATGTCTCTGTGTGTATGTCTGTGTACATTTCTCTACCAAATAAAATTCTGTCAATTTTCAGCTTAATGACTCGAGATTTTACATCAGGAGTATTGAGATTTGGGAAAATCTTTTTAATCGGTTTGCAGCCAGAAATTTGGCTGCCAAGGGGTCAAAGTTTAACTCCTCTGCCTTTTTTTAGGTCTAAACACTTTAAATTTTAAATGTAGGTTACTTGGACATGGATCAAACTTTTTCATTTGATTTGCGCCAAAAACAATAAATGTTAAGGGATCAAAATTGGGGTCAAATTAAAAAGAAAAATTGGCCGCTATGGTCTCTACTAAATTACTCAGCCAATTTCTGATCTAAACATTTGAAATTTTACATAAAGGGTATTCAAAGATAGTGCAAGCTTTTTAATCGGTTTGGGTCGAAAATTTGAGCTACCAAGGATTCAAAGTTCAAAAGATGTGATTTTTGCGGTCTCTAGCAAACTACTCAGCCAATTTTGAGTCTAAACATTTGAAAATTTATACATAACGGGTATTCAGACATGCGGCAAGCATTTTAATTAGTTTTTGGGGCGAAAAATTCGCTGTCAAAAGGTCAAAGTTGACGGAGTTGATCTCTGCAGGCTCTACCAAATTCCTCGGCCAATTTTTGGTCTAAAGACTTGAAATTTTAGATGTAGGTAACTTGGACATGTGTAAAACTTTGTATTTTGATTTGAGACCAAAATATTAAATGTTAAGGGGTCAAAATGGAGGTCAAAGTTTAAAACATTGACCTCTGTGGTCTATACGAAATTACTCAGATATCTTTTGTTGTAAACATTTGAAGGTCCTGGATATGACCTTAAACTATATCCAATGGTGAGGCCCCAGCTTGCGGGCTTTGGGGAGTGTGCAGCCACCCTTTAATTACCATTGCTCTCAGGTCCACTCTGGCCTGGAGTGGTAGTACCTGTTAGGATCCTAACTATGGGCTAAATAGAAACCGACTTGAAAACAAATATTCTATTAAAATATTTTTCTTCCGAATCTTTGGATGTGCCATTAAATAACTCGAAAAGGTTGAGATGCCGTAAAACAAAAACAATCAACAAAAATTTGAAATCTTACATAAAGTGTATTCACACGTATGGCAAGTTATGAACAGTACACAGGGCTTGATCAAATGCTAGTAATAAAATGATCTGGAGATTTTGTGGTTCTTTTATACAACAGAGTCACCTGAGGAAATTACTGCTTTGTTTAATTGCAAATGTTTTATGTATTACATAAGTAAAGCTTTTTTTTATTTTTAATTTTCTCTTATTTGATATTTTTTATAGAATAGAAATAAAACTGATATTTTTTTTTTGCACGGCATTTTATGGACACACAATTTAGACAGCAGTAAATGTCAACACCTCAACAAATAATTCATTTTTTTGTTTGTTTTTGACTTGTTGTTTCAAACCAGAGAGATATTTAAAAAAATGTTAAGTGATTTTCTAAACATTTTCATTATTGTTTACAAAGTGCTAAAAATAAACTCAGTATGTTGACAGACACACAGGACCTTCAAATGTGAATTATTTATTAGCTGTTCATGCCAAGTAAAACAAAAACAAACAAAAAATATATTGTCGGGCAGAGTGTTTAGTCACGTATTATCTCTATCTTTATCTATCTATTATTAAATAAAAGTCACTTAGTGTGTGTGTGTGTGTGTAAGTTCCTTCCTCATAGGTTCCGAAACGACTGGGCCTATCTTTTGCAAATTTCGAACAAAACTAATTTATATGTCTGGCAGTGTTCTTAGATATGTTTTGTACAGAAATTCATCCGATAAGAATCGAAAATCGAAAAATAATCTGATCTGAAAATAGTTTTTCTTTCTGACAGATAAAAAAAAAAAGAAAATTTTTTTTACAGGGGAATATTTTACGTTACACCGGCCAAGGGAGATAATAAAGTCTCAGCAAATCATTTCTTCTTAAAAAACAGATTTCTTGTCATCTGGAGATATAGCTGAGTGGTAGAAGGTTCGACTACAGATCGAATGATACCCTGTTCAGGTCCGAGTGTACCTCACCATTTTATTATTATTTTTTTCTTATTAATGAGTTCAATTTACGATAAAAGAAGAGGTACCATTTAAAATCGCCGCAAATTATTTCTTTGTTTGCATATTTTAAAACTAAACATTAATCAGAAGTGGCTTTTACAGATAACTTTTTTCTCTGGTATACATCGTCAAGACCAAATATCAGCTGACGTGATATTGTAAACAAACACAGACGAAATTTAATGAACGACATTAGCATTATTTTTATTTTCTTATTTATTTTTTTATTTATTTTTGCAAATTAGCCCAACCGGGCAAATTATTTCTCCTAATATATAATATTTAATAGAGGATTGATACATGCGCAATCTGCGTAAATTAAAATATCATGTTTAAGCATATTGTACGACCGGGCAACGCCGGGCGTCCAGCTAGTTTAAGATACACCAAATATCTTAAGTTGTAACGATTTTCCTGAAAACCATATCCTGGATTTTTGTAAGCATAAAACAGTCATAAAACATAATCATCTATGAAATTCAAACAGGAAAACAAAATCTCATAACTTAAAGGGAATTTTGCAGAGTTGCTCATAAGTCTAATGAAAACATACTTCCGTTTTTAAACGCAGCTGGTGTTGGTTATATAATTAATTAAAAAGAAATAAATTAAATGTAAATTGAATTAAAAATAAATTAAATCAATAAACTTTATATAATATTTCTAAATAGAATACTAAATACAATCATAATGCTAGTTCCCATTAATAATTTGCAACTAATTATTAAAACAGGTTTTCTTTAAATGTAATATGCAAATGAGATGAGGTCTTGAATGTTGATTCCTTTAGAATGAATAGTATATATAGAAATCATGCAGGAATAACATTATATAAAAGCCCGTTTTCAGTATTAAAATCTATATGTGAGACAGTGTATATATTAACCCAACAGACAAATAAAAAGATGGAAATGCAACTCCAGTATAACAGATTTTTAAAAATATTTTTTTAAAACTCATCTGTTCACCCCTTACAAAGCATATCGCCGCTTGGACGTAAAGGGCTACTATTTGGGGCCATGTCTAGGAAATATTAACAAGATGTTTGTTTATGTTACATTTAAACTTCTGCATATCAGTACAGCCAGGGAAGCAAGCAGTAGGAAAGGAATTCCAAAGTCTAGCTGTTCGAGGGAAGAAACTATTTGACCAGGAAGCTTTCTGGCATTTAGGCACATCAACAGTGAAAGGGTGAGATCTTATTGCTAAGCGGATTTTTCGGGGGTATGTATGTCGAGGGGGTACAAGTGAAACGAGTTCATCAGAACACATTCCATTAAAATATTTGTAAAACAGGCACAGTGATGCAACATTGCGGTGATGGGACAGGGGCTGGAGCTTGGTTGATAAAGATTGACAGATTAGATTGACAACTCTTTTTTGGACTTTATCTAAGAGGGAGAGACTAGTGGTAGATACACCAACCCAGATGTGGCAACAATACTCCATGCATGGACGAATGGTGGCCTTGTAGCGGTACAGGATACTCTCAACTGTTAGTAGTTTTCTAGCTCGATAGAGGGAACCCACCTTCTTTGCAGTGTCCTCTAATATTGAATTTGTTTATTTGTAGACTGTTATCCTCATCTTCCTTTTTGTTGTTTTGCTACGTTTCGACCAACTAATCCTCTGGCCTTCGTTTGGTGGTTAACTACGACAGGATAAGAATGCTGAGACAAGTGGCGGCGAGACAACAACAACTATGGAAGGCAGTAATTAGTAGGGAGACAGTTACGAGACTCAGCATTCGTATCCCAAGCCTCTTAACTGCATCTCTAGTAATTATTGCCTTCCATAGTGGTTGTCTCATCACGTTTCACTCCACAAATCTCTATCTCTATAATTATATAAATTCAACTTTGTCTGTGTGTGTGTGAGAGTTCGTTCTTTCTAGACTCCGAAACGGTTGAACAGATTTTCTTTAAAATTTACAGAACTTTAGTGTATATGTCTGGGAGTGATATTAGTTAAGCTTTGTCTTAGAATGCCCCTGATAATGACCGATAATCTATAATTGAAATCATTATTTTAATTTATCTATCATCGGTAAATCCATTTTTTCCATGTCATCGCTTAGCAACAATGATAGAACAATGGGTCATATAAATACTAATGTGAGTAAGTTCATAGCGTGTTTTTTCTTCTTTTTTTGCATGACGTGGTCTGTAGGTTCAAACCCCGCACGTAAATTCCTTAATGTTTTTTTTCGTTAAAAGGAAAGAAGTTTATGTAAAATAATTTTATAAAAGAAACAGTAGGTTCTCTAGAGTGCAATATAGGATAACATATATTTTGGACTAAGTTACTGCATGGAGGCACGTAAAGCTTCCTCCTGGGCGATTTCACGGATTTTGATGACAATAAAAATATAGGAGTGGGAAATATTTGTTGATCATCATTCAATCCCGGGCAACATCGGATCTCCTTGCTAGTACCGTATTTTGGCGTAAAAAAATCATCTTTAAAAACCAATATTTCATGAGATACCGGGTGTTATAATCTCTAGCCTAGGCTAAACAAACATTGTTTCATGATTTAGCAGTCGTCTTATACAACCGATATATATATATATATATATATATATATATATATATATGATAAATTTATCAAAAATTGCTCCAATTTTGTACCGCGTCTTATTTGACGGTCGCCTTACGCGCCGAAATATACGGTAAACAAACAAATATACCAATTACTCATCTTAAAGGATTCCAATAAAAAAATAAGGTATTTTTTTTTTAGATTAGGTCCATCTCCACAATTTTCTTTTAAATGACAATTTTTACGGGTTTTCGACTACGCTGACTACGTAAATTGCATTGAAATTTTGCAGAAATAATTAGTTATCGAGATATAAAAAGTTGTATTATGCATTGTATTCTTTGGCAGCCATCTTTTTTATGCGCGTGCAGTGTCAGTCATACATGAGTAGATCTGTTTATGGCGCGCGCGCATGCGCGTAAAAATGGCCGCCAAAGAATACAATGCATAATAGAACGTTTTATATCTCGATAACTACTTATTTCTGCAAAATTTCAATGCGATTTTCGTATTCAGCATAGTCGAAAACCTTTAAAATTCGTCATTTAAAAGAAATTTGTTGGGGTGGACCTAATCTGAAAATTTACCAAAAATAATATATAATATTAAATTTGTTCGCTACAAATCTCAAAACACAATTTTGAGATTTGTCAAAAAGGTGTGAAGATGGATTACTCACTTACCTGTTAAAGATAATGCCCCTCATTCTCTTCCATTTCTCTTCTTGCCCTAACGTTTCCGTTTCTTCTTCTTTTCATCGTACCAAATTCCGAAAGTAATCTTTTATTTAATCCACGAAGTCTGCAAGAATACAAATGCTGAATCATAACAAATTCAAAATCATAGTCTTCTGGAGGTCGAAGGTTCAATCCTCACTATTGACCCATACTAAGAAAACAATTACGAATTGCTGAAGACGTCTAACCGATCATGGCTGATGGAACAAGAACAACTACGTGAATTAAATAAAAATGTTCTGTTCGAAATTTCGTACAGACTACCGAGTTCAGCATAAAAATTCCAGTGTTTGACGTGATGCACCTCAGGAAGGTTAGAGAGTACATCGGCCGAAACGTTGTGAGAATAACACCCAAGATGAGAACAGTGGTCCGAACAACCCAAATAATGCATACTAATCTGTATTAGTTACAAATTGTCTGCGTTATATTAGATACGCTTAAATATGATATTTTAATTTGTCCAGATTTCGTATATATTAATATAGAGTCGTGATTTCAAACATAAAAAAATGCCATCAGCTAGAATAGAAACCGAAGCATTCAAAGCTGGTGACGTTACCACTGTGCCAACGTAACACACATATGAACTGATTAAAAATTAAAAATAAACTAAGATGAATGTACGAAATATTTAACGATTTTTTTTTCACTTTTTTACCCATTTCTGACCCCTTAAAAACTATTTTAACCGGCTAAAGACCCATAAAACAACGGTTCATAATAAATTCATCATTTCAGGTCCCTAGCGCCGCCGTGCAACTTTTAGTTTCGGAGGAGATAGAGTTTGAAAATATGGAGACAGACAGACATATAGACTTTTATATATTAGATTTCTCTTAGTCTGTCTGTCTATCCATTCCACTTTTTCTCGGAAACTACTGGACCAATCCGGCTGAAATTTTGTATGGACATTTTTTAATGATACGGTGTAACAAGCTAAATATTATGGTATTCATTCGCAGTACAGTTAGGGGTTAATATGGATTAGTTATCACAATATCACTCTTATTATAGAAGTTTTCTTGGAAACTACTGAGCTAATCTAGCTAAAATTTTGTATGGACTTTTTTTATGATACAAGAACCCAAATTTGCCCATCTGGGCAAACTTAAGTCCTTGTACCGGAAAAATATCCAGTAAATAAAACGTTGTTTAGTAAATCGTTATTTTTTTTCATTTTTTTTTTTTTTCATTTTTTATTTTTGCATTTCCATACACCAAACATGGATATAAATATCACTAAAACATCCGCTGAGTCATAAGCTTCATTTCGGTACCTTACTTGTCAGGGTGGGTTGCCTATAGGCTGAGATAAACCGCGTCACAGACAGACAGACAGTAGGAAAATTTATAATAAGATGGTGCAATGAACTGAGTATTATCGTATTCATTTGATGCTCAGTTAGGGATTAATAGAGATTAGTCGTCACAATATCACATTTAAGTATAGAAGTTTGGCATAAAGCACTCATTCTAAACCGACGGTCTTTTACTTTTGCCTGTTTTTCACAAGCAAAATGAATCTTTTTTTTTTTTTTTTTTTTAAATAGTTTTTCTTCTCCTGGAGTCGGTTCTCACTGTATGGCCAGGTGCTTTCTCTCATCTGGGGAGTATTCTCAAATCCAACAAATCAGCTGTCAGACTATGGGCGCTCTTATCATGTTTGGTTTGGTGAGTCTGTCTCATTTGAGGGTTCTTGATAAGGTACATACATCCCCTCCCTCTCTCTCATAGACTGTAATGTGGCTAGTCTCAGTCTTTTGTATAAATACTATTATGGCAGATGTTCTTCAGAATTGTCAGATCTATTACTTGCTTCCTTTGTTCCAGCTCGTTTGGCTCGTTTGTCTAGTGGTCTCTATCAATTCGACATTTTGATACCCCATTGTAATATAATTTCCTATTCTAGTAAATTATTTCTTGGAACTCGACTAGCTAAAGCCAGTATATATGATTTTACCCACTTTCTATCTGTGCCTAAATATAAACGCAGATTCTGTTCCGTTGGAACACTGTTCTGCTGGCATGCTTCCTGGCTAAATACAACATGGTGGCCTTCAAATCTACTGTAAACAAGTTCTTGTCAAGTCGTCCTCACAAATAATCAAATTAAATCTAATTTACACCATTAACGATTATTACACTACCACCTTACATTCCTTAACCCTTATCCTCGAGTAGCTTTCGGGCCTTGATAAGTGGCGACACCACAAGTAAAAAAATAAATAAAAACTCCCTGCTAACTGTTTTCTCATGCCTGTGGCCTTGGTCTTTTCAAGAGTAGTTATCTTTCATTCTTGTCAGCGCCTTGCATCAAATGGCTTCATTACTTCTCTGAAGCGATTTCCATTAAAAACAAAACAAAAAACAAAATTATCCTGTTGCTACAAAATCTCGATTTTTAATTATTTGGCAGACATATTAACCATGAATGCACACCTTGTTAAAGTACTATACTTAATTGATACTTAATTAATACTTAATTAGGCGCCAAAAATCAATGTTTTACACCGTTTAAATTATTCATGTGTGTACACAAAGTCTAAAACGACATTCATAATTGTTTTAGTATAAGTGTATTTGTTGATCTGGGTTTCCAGCCTCACTTCCCATCCAAGTTTTGTCAATCCATTTTGTTTACCTTTTCTTTTCTGCTTTACTGTCTTGGCACCAGCGTTAATTAAATTGTTTAAGCCTGTAATATTATCTGTTGGGATGTATGGGAGGAGCTTGTTCACCTTCTCCGTTTCTGCTTTTAATTTCTTCCACACTTAGTTCCTTAAGGATGGAAGCTTTGTTTTTTCTTCGTTCATAAGTTGTATGATGTTTTCTACTTCAGCTGTTTCATTCTTGTTCAGTTCTATTGTTTCATAGGTCTCAGTCTCCACGTTTCTTGTGTCTGAGTTTTGTAGGCCTTCTGCATCTACTATGGGTGGCGTTCCAGGACTGATCTATCATTTGCCTTTTGTTGTATTTCTATTAGTTCTAGATTTAAAAGCCAATCTCTCTTGAGAATAAGTTCTACTTGGCCCACAATTCTTTGTTCTGTTGGATGATAGTCGCTGGACATGTCCCATAGCTCTTTCATCCGTTTCCTATACCCTTGATCTTTGGGACGACTTCCATAACAGCATTCCGTTATCAGTCTATTCTCCTCTGTTGTCGATTTCTTCCTTCTGATTTTTGGCCTATGTTAGTTAATTTGGTTCACCTGTAATTGATTCCTATTACTTGAGTACCTGAAATTAGAAGGGGTACTTACCTGTTCTGTGTCTGTGATACTCATGTTTTGAAATTAGAAGATAAACTAACATTCACAGGATGATGACTGAGTCCCACATGCTGGCTCCCGAGGGGGGCACCTGCCGTTCATTGCATCAAGATTTTTCTTCTGAGTCCCACGTTGCGTATAATTTGTAGGTTGCATATTTCATGGTTTCGTGTTTGTGGCAAAACTGAGCTCAGAATTGTTTTACCTTCTGTTCTGTAACAGAAATAGTGTTTACCGTCGCACCTAGATGTCAGGTAAAGTGCACTATTACACACATATAAAGAATAATTATACACACAATAAAAATAAATAAATAAAGAGACATATTTATATCTATATAATATAAGTTGGTAACTCTACTCCGGTCTTAAGAAAGGATTTGACAATAGGTTCCCCGCCCATAATTATATGGGAATTAAGTATGATGTATAGTCGGTGTGACACTTAATTAAACTTTGTATACATCCCCTCCCAAAAGAATTACATAAATGCTCACAAAAACTAATACTATGCATACAGGAATATCTATTATATCGTTGATATTTGCTAATGCTAGCCACAGCTCAAACAAAATGACGCAACGGAGCTGGTTGATGCAACATTCAACAAATCAAACATACATTTAGATGCAAAGAAATCAGTTTTAGTAATGAAATATTCACCTCGTGACTACGACTTTCAAAGGAATAAACGGTAATGGTCCCAGTCACGTGATGGCGGAGCTAGAAGAATAAAGGCATCCGGGGTTTTTCCCAATTTTATTATTATTATTATTATTATTATTATTATTATTATTATTATTATTATTGTTATCATATTTTGTGTCTGCCTGTTGTTATTTCCGATTTTATGCTGATAGGCATATTATAACGAATAATCATAGGCGATATGCATCTTCTTTTCTCAGTTTTGTAAGACACTGGTGGTTCCCAACAAGGCAGTCTTTTAAAGTACTTCAACATTACAATGGATCCCATTTTTTTTTTCAATCCACTTGTCAAATCCTTTTGTTACACTCCACAGAGCTCCCATCACAACAGGTACAACTATCTTTTTCAACTCCCACAATCTTTTATCTCTCTTTTCAAGTCTTGGTACTTTTCGACCTTTTTTCTTTTTTCATCCATATTCGCATCAGCTGGTACTACTATATCAATGATTATTGCCTTGTGTTCCTTTTTTTTCTAACAAAACTAAATCTGTCCTCCTCACTTCAATCACATTATCACATTGGATATTCATATCCTACAATAATTTCACATTATCACTCTCCACCACTCCTTCTGGAACATTCCTCGTACCATTTTCATTGCATTCCAACCCTCTTTTCTTGCTTATCTCCTTATATGTGGACCTTTCTCGCAATATAGTCATAGCGTCTCTTGTACTCTTTTGGATATAACTTCCTACAACCACTGATGAGATGTTGTAAATTCTCACCATTCTGCCCACACAGTCGACAAAGAGGACTTTTAGCCGTTTTATCACCCTTTATAAGCTTTTCCTTACAGTTGGAGTTGTAAGCTTTCAGACTATTTTCTTCTTCTTGTACACATCGCTTTACGCCTATTAGTCCTTGGTTTCCCTCTTTCTTTACACATGATACTGTCGCTTGAATGGAACTCCAGGTCTCACCAATGTGGCTACTCCCGCGTGATGAAGCTCCTAGGCCAAGTCAGGTGAGTCTGAAGCCGTCTACTAATTGCTATAATACGTACGGGCCCTGATTACATTAAATACATCCACCAGTACATATAAGGCGGATGTGTTTGGCTCAGTAAGAGAATGGACGCACCGACCAGGCAAGAATAAGAAATAATTATTTCTAAAATTGAAATGTCAGTTTACTTTATGATTTCGATTGATGGCGAAAGAAATTATCAACTCAAGATCGTTGACCCTCTGACCTTCACTAATTGTCAGGATATGAAATAATATATGTCTATGGAAAAGCTTGAGTCAGGTCAGTCGGTTTAGTATAAACGATTGATGAATCATTTTATTCACTATTGGCAGCTAGATGGTTTGTCTTACCCGACTGCCAAGCACCATCTATACAGAGCTACTGGTTGTAAGGCGTCAGATACTCCTCCCCTGTCAGTAACTAGATTGTTAAAGGCTATAACAATTGTGAACTTTGTATTTTTTTTTTTTTGTAATAATGGCGACAACTTGGTTTTCTGCATTTATGACAAAAGGTTGGAAGACGATAATATGAGAGACGGACGCATATATTCAGGGTTGCTACTACTACTACTACTACTACTACTACTACTACTACTACTACTACTACTACAACAACTAATACTACTACTACTACTGAATGATACTCCTGTTGATTTCGACATAAGAGGTCCGCCATAACAACTAAGTTGTTTAGAAATCCACAATGATGATTTGTTTTTTTTTTGTGGTGAAGACTTTGTGCAGAACCAACCACCCTTTATGGTATAACTGCTAATCTCAGTTGGTGCAATAGATGCCACAATAGACCTCAGCTATTTCATTAAGAGTTTTCCTTCTCCTAGATGCATGCATTAACAGAGACTGAGCGTGCAGCATCTCTCTCAGTGAATTAAACGCGCCTCCAGATACCAACCTGCAAATTTCTATGACAGCGCCTAGCATTCCCAAATGGTCAGCCATATGATACTGACCAGACTCATCGTTGCTTAACTTCGGTGATTTGACGAGAACTAGTATGTGAACGTAATTATGTCGTATATACTACTACTACTACTACTACTACTACTACTACTACTACTACTACTACTACTACTACAACAACAACTACGAAAGAAAAATATTTCCCCTTTGGTAAAATAATGGGAGCAACGTGGCACAGAAAACAGTCACTTTCTGGTAGTGACGTAGCTAACAGAAAGTGATGATTAAAAGTAAATTAGTGTCAAAAAACAATAGTAGTCATGTTGTAATGACTTTAGTTTGCGAAATGAATCAAACGTGTTTTATGGTCCTCCTTTCATCTCTCCAACGTGGAAATGGTAGGAAAAGAATACAACAGTGTATTTATACGGTGTATTTATGCAGTGTATTTATACGGTGTATTTATGCAGTGTATTTATACGGTGTATTTATGCAGTATATTTATATGGTGTGTATAATGCAGTGTATTTATGCAGTGTATTTATACAGTGTATTTATGCAGTGTATTTATGCAGTGTATTTATACGGTGTATTCATGCAGTATATTTATATGGTGTGTATAATACAGTGTATTTATGCAATGTATTTATGCAGTGTATTTATGCAGTGTATTTATATTATTACTGCATAACATCAGGTTGACAAGAAAGTTCTCGCGGTTTTTAACTTCTAAATTCAGATAAACATACCTCAACTCAACCAAAAAATTATTGATCGAAATAATCACCATCAGAATCAACACAGTTTTTGTCAATGCAAAACAAGTTTATTCATGCCAGTAACGTAAAAATCGTGCGATCTGGTGGCGCTGAAGTCACTGAAGGTGTTTTTGATATCGTTTAGGTTTTTGAAGAATTTCTCACGCAGAATGTTGTCGAAATGCTCGAAAAAGTGGTAGTCAGTAGGTGGAAGGTCTGGAGAGTATGGCGGATGAGGCAGAATTTCGTAGCCCAATTTGTTCAAGAGTCTGTTTAGTAACGTGCGGTCGGGTATTGTCGTGGAGGAGAATTGGGCATTTTCTATTGACTAATGGTTGTTGTTGTTGTTGTTGCTGTTGTTGTTGTTGAAGTTTTTGCTGCATTTCATCCATTTGTTGACAGTACTTATGGTTTCGCCTGCATTAAAAAAAACTGCAATGGACGAAACCGGTGGCAGACCACCAACAGTCAGCATGACTTTTCATTGGTTCAACTCTGAAAGGTATGGAGCTTCGTCGGCGTCTAACGACTTAGCTGAGCGTCACCGGTTGTCGTAAATAACCCACTTTGCATCGCATGTCACAATCCGGTCGAAAAACGGATCGTTTTGTTGCATAAAAAGAAAGGAATCTAACACTTCACGACGGTGTTTCTTTTGGTCGTTGTTGAATTCGTGAATCACCCATTTATCAATTTTTTTGTCTTTCCAAATCGCTCTCAAGTGATTGAAAAATCATCGTATATGTTACGTCTAATTCAGCAGTAAGTTCTCGAACAGTCGTGCTTGTATTGGCTTCGACTAAGGTTTTTAATTAATCGTTGTCAACATTCGATGGCCGAACACCACACTCGACTCTCATCGCCACCACAAAATTTCTTAAACCACCATTGTGCTATACGTTCAATAGTGGTTCCTTAGCCAACCACCTTGTTGATATCTCGAGCTGTTTCAGCAGATTTTCTGCCTAACTTGAATTGAAATAAGAAAATTGTGCGAATTTGCTTTGTTTCATCTTGTATTCAATGTTCTGAAAAGAAGACGTAATTGTTTTAAAACGATTGTAATTGAAACGATTAGATAGAAGAAAATGCCCTTTGAAATGATATATAAAGTAACGGACATAAAACCAAAACATATTTGAAAATATATCATTTGAAATCAAAATTTAAAATTTCCCAAGAATTTTCTTCTCAACCTAATAAAAAGCATATCAGAGTGTTCTTGATCCCCGTAGTGCGTCCACTTTGTTGACGGAATTCACTAATCGTATTTCGGTGGTGATGTGACAGTCAAGCTTTCATCTCATCTACTCCCTGTTGCTATTCCTTTCTTTTCAATAACCGCTGTACGAACATTACTAAAAAAAAAAAAAAAAAAAAAAATCAACAAACGTATTTGTGCTTACAAATTTTTTTAAAAAAAGTTTTATTCGTTCTTCTGAACATAACCCCTCCTCCATACAAAGAAGACAGCAGCTATCAAAATGCTTGACTTCTCCATATATACGTCTCGAAGACTTCCAAGGCAAGAAACACACACCCATACACACATATAACAGTGAACTGCACGTAACATACGTAAGCGCATACACACCCACACATGTAAGAACACTGACTCTTAAAAGTACCCTTACTAATAAAAGTAACAAGAAAACGAACTAAAAGTAAAAGATTGAATAAATAAATAATAAATAAACACGCAAACACCATATTTTTAACACGGATGCCGGAATTTTGACCAGTTCGCATCATCGATGCAAGAATAAATCTTGTTTTCGACGGAAAATCACGACATGAATGGGTCCTTAAAAAAAAAAAAAAGAAAAAAAGCTAGACGACGATTTATAAGAAAAAAAAACAAAAAACAGACAAACAAATAGCGAGAAAAGTTTTCGGTCGGTTTGATATGCTGCTTAGAAAAAAAAAAGAAAGAATACACAAACAGATATTATTAAAATAGAGAAAAGACAGACAGAAACTCTAATACAAATCGTGTTTTTTTGTTGTTGTTGTCTTTGTGGGATACGCATGGCGCGTTTGAAAAAAAAAGAAAGAAACGCAATCGTTTAAAATGAAAAAAAAAGAAGGTAAAGAAAGAAAAGAAAAAGAAAAATCCACATGCTTCCATAGAGAGAGCGAACGTTTTTTGTTTTTTGTGCTATTGTTGTTGTTTGCACGTATTTAAGACTTATTGCCTTGAAAAAAGAAGGAAAAGAAAAAAAGAGAAAAATCCACATGTTTCCCATCGAGAGTTGCAAACGTTTTTGTTTTTGTGTTATTGTTAATTTCACGTGTTTAAGGCGTTGATTTAAATGTTATTAAGTGACTGTGACTTTAAAATATTATTGAATGTTGTCGCAGAACTCATGGCTTGTTGAACACTGAAGGCGGACATTTTTTCCTTTGTTTTGAAAGTATTAATTGTTTTTTTCTTAATTGTTTTTGAAAAGAGAGAAAAGCGGGGAGAATTGTCCCCCTTGTTTTCATTGTTTTCAAGTGTTTTTTTTTTTTAATTTTTACTTTTGTGGTTTTGCCGCGTGTTCCCGCTTATTTGAAATAATGATTGTTATGGAAGTAAAAAAAAAAAAAAATTGAAAGATTAGTTCCAAATATATATATTTTTTTACTTGAGCTGCGTGAATGTCGAAATTTAAGATTGCCTCAGTCTAAAAGGATTTCTCCTTGATTTAACCTTCAGCTGGAGGTCTAGGTGAACACGTGAGGATTAATTGTGTGTAAGAAATGTTGAGTGTTACCGATTGTATTGGATTTAATTGTTTTCCAATTATTATTTTGTTGAAAAATACCGGAATAATTATCATTGTAAATGACATTGTTGTAGAATTTATAGAGTGGGGTTCACTTACACGAGAAGAAAAGAATTTTTGTGATTTAAGAGAATTGTTTTTTGTGTAAATTGGAATTGTGTACGAACCTTGTTTGCGAGATGGACAGAACTTTTTTTTATTCGGAGATGATCGATTATCAAGCACGTGGTATGTGTTGAATGGGTAGGCCGCGAGAATTTGTTTCGGTCATGTTAAAGAGAAAAGGAGTTCTTATGGTTCAATGGTTATAAATTGGGTTTTAAAATAGTGCTTTTGAAAAAAAAATATTGCGTACAGAAGAAAGGACGTATCATTTGTGGGGTTTAAAGGCGGGGATAAGGAGGCCCCGAGAAAAAGGTGTGACTTGCCGTAAGGCGGTCGTGCTGAAAAAAAAAATATTTTAAATGATGTATATAATTTTTGTCTGTGGACCATGTATTGTTTCTTTTTTGACCGGGCGACATTGTGATTGAATGTTTTATTTTGTATGGAAAAAAAAAGAAAAAAATTGTATAGATTAGTGATTTTATAAATTAACGCATTTCAGATGTCATGTCAAAATGTCTAAATTCCAAAAATTCCGAAAATATGATCCAGTAAAAAAATAATTTCAAGTAAAATAGAATTTATCGAATTATTGCGTTTTATCGTATGTTCATTCAGTATGAGAAACTGGTTTATCTCGCTTGACTAACATTGATTGAAATTAAGAGTCTACCCTTTTTTAACAGAACCTGATTGTGGATGATTTTTGTTATTAAAAATACAACTAGCACATCTATTATATCATTATACGTGAATTTTAGAACTTATGCTAAGTTCGACATGATGCGTAATTACATGTTTTCACCTTAAATGCCTTGGTTTAAAACGATCACTAATCTACACAAACAGTAAACACTATATTTTCGTAATTATTTTCTATGCATTAATTTGCCATTAATTTTGGAATTTATACTAATTTCGACATGATTCTTCAGTACGTAACATGAGATTATCCGTAATGTACTAATGGGGGGTCGGATCCCTGGTTGTTGCGAGTAAACATTAAATTTTGTTAGAATAATTATGGAAGTATAATTAAAAATTTTTTAGGCGATTACCGGGAAAAGAAAAAAAACAGACAATGATAAGTGGAGCTTACAAGGTCAGTCAATTAGGTAGAATTCGATAAGTTGGGTCCTTTAGGCGAATTTCTGACGAAACAATGACAGGTCGTGAATTGTATATGTGTATATAAATTATATGTTGTTATATGTTGTAAATATTATTGAGTACGACCTGAGTGGCATTGCCCGGTTGAATTGCCCCACATGGAGGGGGAGGGGAGATAGATTGAGATACCTTATTAGGGAATTTAAAAGGTGCGAAAGGGGAATTTCCCAGATTTGGTTGGCTGAAGCGGTTGGCAATGAAATGGAGATACCACATTCGCTAGATAGAAATCTTCGTCTCTGAGCCGCTAGTTAAGTTAGGGTGTGGTCGGCGTTTCCTTCATGAGTTGTTGAGCGGTTGAAACGTCGCGAGCCTGGGAGATTCGAATGATTCTAAATTATAGAGGGTATCTCAGAACTAGAAATTGACCTCAGTGAAGCAGTAAGGAGGAGTTTTCTGTTAGTCCCCTGTATAATTGGTGTGTCAGTGAAGAGTATGACAGACGGGGTGAGGCTTGAGTAATAAAGTTGTGTGTAATCCGGGAAGAAGGGCTTGTCTGTGAGGCCATAGGAGTATTTTTTTGGTGATGAATCGTTACGGTGAAATAGGAAGTACAGGTGGATTCCTGGGTTTATGTTGTTTTTTTTTCTTGGGAACGTTTCTCTGGTACCTAGAATGGACCATCTTAAGCAAGCGATGCTTTGTTGCGAACGTTCTTGTTCCCGCGTGCTACAGGTTAATAAAGCCAGTTTGCAATTCCCAGATTTGGAGATGTATTTCCTCCACGTAGCTGAGGCGGAAGACGGTAGAACCGTGTAATACCGTGAAGATTGGTGAGATGATGAGAGGATGGAGACCGTTGACACGTAACGAACCAGCTGTAGGCTGTGAGAATTGAGGATTATGGCGATAGCCTTCTTCACTATCCAGATGGATATAGGTGTTCTCATAAGAAGTAAATGGGGATAGTTGAAAATATATGTTCAGGCCATACATTTTGATAAGATGATGGGGTTGGAGATGTAGTATTGGGAATCCCAGCTTAAATGCTATATAGGTAGTTTTAGAAATAGAAAGTTATGTAAGCATATTTTGTTTCCCATCAGCGATTTAGCGGGGTCAGAAAAGGTTGGATTTGACAGGCGTCAGACCAAATCACCTTTGACGACCTAGATAGAATGAATACACCGGAAATTAGGGGTGGCATGGGATTGTGGTCGCAGGCTTCCGGTTGACGACCACATGTGCGGAGAGTGATTTTGGCCAGCAGAGAAACCAGACGGGAGATTTCGGGTCTCTCCCCGACAACCAGGATTCGAGATATAGGCTTGCCTTGAATAAAAGATTGAAGATTCAGTCCATCTTGTTGTCATTAATGGATCTGTCTTCAGTGACCACTCCTCGACGAGATGGAGACCAGCGTCCTAGAAGGCATCATCCGTTGGCCAAGGCAACCAGGTATGTACACATTATACATTTGCACGTACACGTCTCGTAGACTTCCAAGGCAAGAAACGGTGTAAGGATAAGAACACACACCCACACACATATAACAGTGAACTGCACGTATCATACGTAAGAGCATACACACCCACACCCATATATGTAAGAACACAGACTCTTAAAAGTACCCTTAGTAATAAAAGTAACAAGAAACAGTAAAAAGAAAACGAAGTAGAAGTAAACGATTAAATAAATAAATAATAAACACGCACAACTACTTTTAGCATCAAATACTTGCAACTTCAACGTCCAACTCCAAGTCTAATACTTACTACTCCAACATATAACTCCACACCCAATACTTGCTATTCCAACGTCACATATAAATACTTGCTACTTCAACGTCCAAATCCAATACTTGTTACTGCAACACCTAACTCCAAATCCTATCCTTACTACCTAAACGCCCAAATAATCTAATAATTCCTACCCCAACGTACAACTCCAAATGAAATACTTTCTATTCTAACGGCCAAATCAAATACTTGCTACTCTAACGTCGAAATCCAATATTTGTAATTCCAACGTCCAAATCCAATACTTGTTGTTCCAGATGCAAATCCAAATCCAATACTTGTTACTTAAACGTTCAAATTCAATACTTGCTACTTAAACGTTCAAATTCAATAGTTGCTACTTGAACGTTCAAATTCAATACTTGCTACTTAAACGTTCAAATTCAATACTTGCTACTTAAACGTTCAAATTCAATACTTGCTACTTAAACGTTCAAATTCAATACTTGCTACTTAAACGTTCAAATTCAATACTTGCTACTTAAACGTTAAAATCCAATAATTACTACTTCAACGTTCAAATCCAATGCTTGCCCTTCCAATGTTAAACTCTAAATACTTGCTACTTCAACGTTCAAATTCAATACTTGCTATTTCCACGTTCAAACCTAATACTTGATTTTTCAACGTTCAAACCTAATTACTTGCTAATTCAACGTTCAACACAATACTTGCTACTTCAACGTTCAAACCCAATACTTGCTACTTACACGTTCAAACCAATACTTGTTACTTAAAGTGAAAATTCAATACTTGCTACTTAAACGTTTAAATCCAATCCTTGTTCTTAAAATATTAAACTCTAAATACAATACTTGTTACTTCAACGTTAAACTTCAATGCTTGCTACTTAAACGTTAAAATTCAATGCTTGCTACTTAAACGTTAAATCCAATAATTAATACTTCAATGTTCAAATCCAATGCTTGCTCTTCCAATATTAAACTCTAAATGCAATACTTGCTACTTCAACGTTCTTATTCAATACTTGTTACTTAAACATCCAAATCCTATACATGCTACTTCAACGGTCAAACCCAGCACTTGCTACTTCAACGCGTAAATCCAATACTTGTTACTTAAAAATTAAAATTCAATACTTACTACTTAAACGTTCAAATCCAATACTTGCTATTTCAACGTTCAAATTCAATACTCGCTACTTTCACGTTCAAACCCAATACTTGCTTTTTCAACGTTCAAACCAATACTTGTTACTTTAACGTTAAAGTTCAATACTTGCTACATAAACGTTAAATCCAATAATTAATACTTCAACGTTCAAATCGAATGCTTGCTCTTCCAATGTTAAACACTAAATACAATACTTTCTACTTCAACGTTCTAATTCAATACTTGTTACTTACACGTTCAAACCAATACTTGTTACTTAAACATTAAAATTCAATACTTGCTACTTGAACGTTCAAATTCAATACTTTCTATTTCAATGTTCAAATTCAATACTTGCTACTTCCACCTTCAAACCAAATACTTGTTACTTCAACGTTAAAACCCAAAACTTGCTACTTACACGTTCAAACCAATATTTCTTACTCCAAAGTGTAAATTTAATACTTTCTACTTAAACGTTTAATCCAAATGCTTGCTCTTAAAATATGAGACTCTAAATACAGTACTTGCCACTTCGATGTTCAAATTCAATACTTGTCACTTTAACGTTCAAATTAAATACTTGCTACTTCAACGTTCTTATTCAATACTTACTACGTCAGTGTTCAAACCCAATCCTTGCGACTCCAATGTTCCTACCCAATACTTTCTACTTGAACATTCACATTCAATACTTGCTACTTAAACGTTCAAATTGAATACTTGTTTCTTCAACCTTCAAATTCAATACTTATTATTTCAGCGTTCAAATTCAATACTTGTTACTTCAACGTTCAAATCCAATACTTGCTATTGAACGTTCAAATTCAATATTTACTACCTGAACGTCCAAATTGAATACTTGCTGCTTGAACAAACCAATACTTGCTAGTGAACGTCCAAATTCAATACTTGTTACTTGAACGTCCAACTACAATACTTGTTACTTGAACGTCCAAATTCAATACTTCCTACTTTAACGTCCAAATTCAATACTTCCTACTTGAACGTCTAAATTTAATACTTGCTACTTGAACGGCCAAATTCAATACTTGCTACTTGAACGGCCAAATTCAATACTTGTTACTTCAACGTCCAAATTGAATACTTGCTACTTGAACCTCCAAATTGAATACTCGCTACTTGAACGTCCAAATTCAATACTTGCTATTGAACGGCCAAATTTAATACTTGTTACTTGAACGGCCAAATTCAATACTTGTTACTTGAACGGCCAAATTCAATACTTGTTACTTCAACGTCCAAATTCAATACTTCCTACTTGAACGTCCAAATTGAATACTCGCTACTTGAACGTACAAATTGAATACTTACTACTTGAACGTCCGAATTGAATACTTGCTACTTGAACGATCAATACTTGCTACTGAACGTTCAAATTCAATATTTATTACTTGAACGTCCAAATTCAATATTTATTACTTGAACGTCCAAATTCAATATCTACTACTTAAACGTCCAAATTCAATATCTACTACTTGAACGTCCAAATTCAATATCTACTACTTGAACGTCCCAATTGAATATTTACTACTTGAACGTCCAAATTGAATACTTACTACTTGAACGTCCAAATTGAATACTTACTACTTTAACGTCCAAATTGAATACTTACTACTTGAACGTCCAAATTGAATACTCGTTACTTGAACGTCCAAATTGAATACTTACTACTTTAACGTCCAAATTGAATACTCGCTTCTTGAACGTCCAAATTGAATACTTCCTACTTGAACGTCCAAATTCAATACTTGCTACTTGAACGTCCAACTTCAATACTTGTTACTTGATCGTCCAAATCCAATACTTGTTACTTGAACGTCCAAATTTAATACTTGTTACTTGAAGGTCCAAGTTCAATACCTGTTACTTGAACGCTTTTGTTTACTCTAAAATAATCAGGTCCTAAAAAGAAGCAGCAGATATTATTTTTATTCTTTTGACTTCGCCAGAGTTGACAACTTCACAAAAACAGGTTTGTAATAATTTTGAACCACATAACTTTTTACTGGGAACTCATACAAACAAAAATAAATATCAACATTTCGCGCTAAAAATGTCTATGCTGCTACTAATACAAACAATAAAACGAAATTTTCATCGGTGCATATGTATATATATAGTGTCACTAAGGCTGCTGCTGCTGTCGGTTTATGTCATACTCAAATAAATAAACACATATATATTTATTCACCATTGATGTTATGTATATTGTTGCCGACATCTTCTATGCAATAAAAAAAAATATTGGAAAACAATATATTTATACTAATCGACTTAAAGATGCTCGAATCAACAAAACTCGCCCGAAGAAGGCCGGAGATTACATTGACTAAAATCATGTTAAGCAGAGTAGTTTGAACAATCCAAATAACACAAATCCTTAATCCTCATATAAAAATTCCGAAATCAAACACAGGATAAAAATTTTATCTCCCAAAATTGGTTATTTTTTTTTTCATCTACACAAAAACTAAAACCGGGTTTCGTGTGACTGTTATAGTCACAAGAAACCCGGTTTAAGTTTTTAAAGCCATAACATGTTAAACTACTTGTAGTCGTACTGCTCTCGGTGTTAAAGTTACGCAAAATAGCGGAAAAATAAAACACGTGCACGGAGGACGAATTTTTATTGGAAACTGATAAAAAAAAAATGTAATTCACAATTCGCGATAAATGTGCTGCGAATGGTAAAGATCATTAACGTAATCTGTCCCATTATATATTGTAATAAAGACGTTTTCCTGTTTCTTAAACAGTGTACGTTGTGTACACATTAATCTAATTATAGAATGTAATTATAGCTCTTTTTTTGTCTTCAATAAAATACTACACTATGTGAGATATATTATCATACTTACCTTCATGATTCATTTAAAATATAAATCTAATTATATCTTGTCATCACCTTTGCTATCATTATCTAAATACATTTGGTTTATTTAATTAGTTTATAAAGTTTTACAATTATCATTCTATTTATCTTTATTAGCTAATTATATTTTATATAAAACTAGCCTGGGTGCTCGCGTTGCCCGGGTGTCTGGAGGTGTGTGTTAAGCAAAACAAAAAAAAAATAGTGGTAGTAGGCAAACAGACCCGAACCCGTACAGGGAAGAAGGAAAAGAACGTGAAAAAAAAGTTATGTCTTTGCCGTTGCGTCCATCGCCAAACCGGAAGTGGCGAAGGTTTTAATTGAGGCTAGTCAATCGAAAAGTGGGGATTAGTTTCGAAAATGTCGCCGAAAAAAAAGATTTATCGCAATGTTTTGACATGTTAAACTTTAGTTTTGTTAAGAATATTAGTTTGTGAGTGGAAATGATACTTTTGTAATAATAATACAACAAAAGTATTTCTAGAATTAAAATCCCAAATATTGACCTAAAAATTATCTGTATATGTTATTGTTATACGATTGATATGTTGACTCAAATATACACTGCTAATAAAAAGTTTAAGACCATTTAAAAATGGCTCGCAAAAAATCCATCTCCTCCTTGTAGAAAAGTGCCCAGTTGAGGGTGAAGTTTTTGGCCAATTTTACGATATTTGTCGTCCGAGAGGTCGAGTTTAAAAATCCGTCCCCTCTGTCGAAAGTTTTAGGCATACATACATACATACATACATACATACATACATACATACATACATACATTTAAACAGACAGGTGACATTTATATTATAGATTAGAAAGCAGATATAATTATAATTATACATAGAACATATTATATACACACTGCTGATCAAAAATTTAAGACCACTTAAAAATCTTTTTAAAAAAAACCCTATTTAGTTAGGCTTTTTACACATGATCAAATTATAAGACCAGAGACAAAAATTATATTAAATTGTACAAAAAGTGAATGAAAAGTGTATGAAAACATCCAACAAAGCCTAATTTAATAAAAATGTAAATTTTAAAAATAAATATTTTGAATGTAGTTTTTTGTTTCCATAACCTTTTAGATCGTAGTATTAAATTTAAATTAAAATCTATTAAATTAAATTAAAAATCTCTCCTTAAAATAAAAGGTTTCTTTTTAAATTTTAAGTGGTTTAAATTTTTAATCAGCAGTGTACAAACCAAATATGTTAATTGTCAAAATCGATATAAAAAAAACACTAGTTATAATAATAAGGTACATCTATGGAATAAATTGAACATTAATTAGGGTAAACCAATTAAAAGATATATATATATATATATATATATATATATATATATATATATATATGTATATAAATTAAACATCTATAATTTTATTCCGGAATTATAGCTTAAAATTAAAATTAAAAAAAAAATGATGTAAAGGGTGGGGGTGAGGGTAAAGTAAATAGGAGGTAACTATAATATATACAATACTATGTCTAAATAATATAAATGATTCTTAAATAATTAAATGTAAAATAAGAAGTAGATTTCGTTTAAACATCCTTTTAACTAATTAAAAGATTATACTATCATGTAATTAAGATATTTTTAAATCTAATTATAAGGGGAATTAGGATCTATTCAATGTTAAACAAAAATTATACTTAACTATGTAACTAGTTCGAGAAATGTTTATTAATACTAGATTGTAGTATATTAGATTAGTAAAAATACGTGAAATTTGAACTTTAAAATATTACTTTCAAAATAATTATAATAAAATATTGTAATAATAATATTGATGAATTAAAGATAAAATAAATGTAAGTGTAAGAACTAATTAATTCATAATTCGATATTAACCAGAAATACATGCTAACTTAATTAATGGTTTTAATACTAACATTTCATATTCAACGTACAAGGTAAATTATTTATAATATACACTCAATTAATAAATGAATAATATTAAATGAAGTACATTAGAAATGTATAAACATTGCTTATTAGGAAATTAGAGGGTGGAAGGTGTTTAGTATGATAAAAAAATGAATGCTAAATAAACGCAGTTGATATATTTATGGTTTTGCTCAAAGAACGATAACTCTGTTATACTAAGAATTAAATTAAATTTTAACTTTTTTCGCTTAAGGTAAACAATTATGGTAATGGATTATATAGCGAACTTATAAATTTCAACTAAATAAAATTATAGGTTTAGAATTAAGTAATACTAAGAAATATAATTTATGTAGTAATAAATTTGAGTATAACAGTTAAGAGAGCTTATTTATGTATAGTTTTAAATTCAGATTAATAAATAATTTAATATAACCGGAAATTGAATAAAGTGTTTTTCTTTTTAAATTTCGTATTTGAAAACATGTGTAATAGATTATAATTATTGATGTTTGGGTAAATATGGATATATTAATAATAAATAATAAATTTACTAATTAATAAATAGAACATTTCTGGCAAAATATACCTAAATTAATAAAATTTGTTAGTACGAAAAGATGGCTTTTAGTGACTTTATTTCTAAATGCAAAATGGTGTAATGTAACATATAAAAGGTATTCATAGCTTGTCTTTCAATTTGCGAATTTTTAATTATGT
>NC_136502.1:93124540-93232040 GCF_053919585.1 Euprymna scolopes
CTGTTAAGTGGTATCGTGTGAAGCATATTTTTTTGAGTTATTAAACTATACTGTTAATTTAATTACCTTTAACTTCGGTGTGGTGTTATAAAGTTCGAGTTTCCCCATCACTGTTAAATACGAATAGGTACACAAAAGTATACACAGTGATGAAACTATATATATATATATATATATATATATATATGTGTGTGTGTGTGTGTGCATATATATATATATATATATATATATATATAAATGTAATTCTTGGTTCCTTCAAAGTTTATACAACCATATTTCCACATTACCAATTTATTTGAAATTTTCAGACAACCCATCTTTAGAGTCGAGGGATGATTTTATGTTATTAAAATAAATTTACCTCGCCAATTATTAAAATATTAAATAAAATAAATATATTTTCGTAAGCCGTTAGTGCAAACCTGTTTTGTTGATAGAACTGAACTTCCGGTTCGATTCATTTCACACCCACGAATTAACGAAACGAACTAGACGATTTCATTTTCTGTTTACTCGATGAGTAAAAAAAACAAACAAAAAAACATAATTCATTTGTTTATCTTCCAAATTTTTTAATTTAAACATTTTTTCTTTATTATATCAGACAAAAAAAGTTTGTCGTTTGCTTTTTGAGTCGAAGTCGTTTTCTTTTTTTTTTTTTTTCGATTTAAGAAAATATGAACTTTTTTATTATTGTTTGGTAAAAGTACAGTTTTTTTCGAATACATTTTACGGATTGGTAACTTACTTATATAATATTTAGTGCTAATGCAGAGAGTGGTCCGCGCTATTTTTTAATCGTATTTTCAGGTTTGATTAAAGTTTTATTATATGTTTTTTTTTTACTCAATTGTAAGGTTAAAATACAGATTAGGTACAAAACACCCTTCCCTCCCCATGCTAAGAATGGCTTTTTAAATAATAACGTTATTATTTCAGCACGGATCACTCTCTGCATGAGTATCGTACTTTCACCTAACAATTTAATAAACAAAACATGGTACTTATGCAGAGAAAGTACCGTGCTAAAATAATAACGTTATTTAGAACGTCATTCTTAAAATGGGGAGGGCGTTTTGTAACTATTCTATACTTTCACCTAACAATTTAATAAACAAAAGATGGTAATTATGCAGAGAAGCTACCGTGCTGAAATAATACTATTAAGGAAGCCATTCTTAACATGGGAAAGGTAGGGTGTTCTGTAACTATTTTATACTTTCACCTAACAATTTAATAAACAAAAGATAGTACTACCGTTATTTAGAAAGCTAATTTTAACATGGGGAGGGAGTTTTGCATCTATTCTGTACTTTCACCTAACAGTTTAATAAACAAAAATAGATAGTACGTATGCATAGAAAATATCGTGCTGAAATAATGTTATTTAGAAAGACATTCTTAACATGGGGATGGTATTTTGTAACTATTCTGTCCTTTCACCTAACAATTTAAAAACAAAACATGGTACTTATGCAGAGAAGCTACCCTGCTGAAATAATGACGTTATTATTTAGAAAGCCATTCTTAACATGGAAATAGGGGTGTTTTGTAACTATTCTGGACATTCACCTAACAATTTAATAAACAAAAGTTGAACTTAGGCAGACAAGGAACAGTACTGAAGCATTAACATTATTTAGAAAGCCATTCTTAACATGAGGAGGGAGGATGTTTTCTAACTATTCTGTACTTTCGGTGGTAAAGCAGAGAGTGATCCGCGCTATTTTTTAAATCGTATTTCCACGTTTAATTAAAGTTTTATGATATGTTTTTTTATTCAATTGTAAGGTTAAAGTACAGATTAGGTACAACCCCCTCCCCTCCCCATGTTAAGAATGGCTTTTTAAATAATAACGTTATTATTTCAGCACGGATCACTTTCTGCATGAATACTGATTAACGTTTTTTTACCGTATTTTTTTGTTTTTTTTTAAAGAAAACCTTTTCTTACCCAAAATTGAAAGTGCACGTTTTTTCTTTTTTCTTTTTTTTTTACAGAAGGAGAGTGTTTTGTATCTATTCTTTACTTTAACCTTACAATGAATAAAAAACCTATCATAAAACTTTAATTAAACTTGGAAATACGATTTAAAAAATAGCGCGGATCAGTAAGTTCATTAGCACCAGAAATTGTTAGGTGAAATACAGAAAAGATTCTACCAAGAAAACCATTATTTTTTTTGCTATTCTTACCAAGGATAGGGGATGGTGTTTTGTCACTATTCTGTGCTTTCAACTAACAATTTATTAAAAAAACAAAAGGTAAATTTTCATATTAGGTCCACCTCCATAATCTTTAACATGGGTAGGTTGGGGGTGTTTATTCTGAAAGCCGTTCTTAACATGGGGAGAATGGTGGTATTTATTCCAAAAGCCGTTTTTAAAAGACGAAAGACAGGTAAAAGGTTAAAACAGGTGGTTAGGCATGGGTGTTGTTTATTCCGAAAGCCGTTCTTAATATGGGGAGGTTGGGAGTGTTTATTCATGACCGTCAGTGAATTATAGTGCATAGTACAGGTCTTTATATCTCGAAAACTAATTGCCTCTGCAAATTTTAAATGAGATTTTCTTATTCAGTATAGTCGAAAATTGTGGAGGTGGACCTAATGTAAAAAAAAATACCCTCCCCTCCAAAAAGATATCGTGAAATTTAAATTTAAGCGCGGTACTAAAAATAAAATTAGACAGAAAACTATACCTTTGGGTTTGTACTTGCACAAAGACTTGAAAAAGTTGTCAACAAAAACAAATATATAACAAGTAAATATTTTCAAAGGCAAGATAAGTTACTTTTCTACAAAATTGGATAATTTTTAGTGTTTTTATTAGGTTTGTACTACTGTACATATAGATTCGAAAAAGTTGTCAAAAAATAAATGTATAACAAATATTATCAAAGGCAAGATATGCTATTTTATTACCAAAATGGATAATTATTTTGTTTTTTAATGTAAAATGTTTATTCGGCTAAAAAAACACAGCGTTTACTGCTATATTTGAAAATTACAAATGGCGGCAGACTGTGCTAAACACATTAGGTTTTGGAAAATAAGTTAAAACTGAAAAACTATACAAAATACTGTTAAAAACCACCGAATACATGTCTGCCTATGTCACGATAACATATATTGGGTGAGTTCCTGACAGTATTTTGTATAGTTTTTAAGTTTTAACTCATTTTCCCAAACTTAACGTGTTCAACAGTCTGCCGCCATTTGTATTTTTCAAATATACAGATAAACACTACATGTTTTCGAACCGATTAAACATTTTACACTAAATAAAAACACTAAAATCTCATCCCGTTAGGCAGAAAAGTAACTTATCTTGCCTTTGATAACATTTATTTGTTATATTTATTTTTCAACAACTTTTTCGTTTCTGTGTTTAATAATACAAACCCGTTTTATTTACTATAACGTTTAGTCGGCTCGAAAAACAGTGTTTATCAGTGTATTTGAAAAATACAAACGGTGACGGACACTGTTGATGATGTTAAGTTTGAGAAAATGATTTAAAACTATAAAACTATACAAAATACTCTCAGAAACCCTCCGAATATGTCAGCCTGTCACAATAACATATAATCAGTAGGTGTCTGACACTGTTTTGTATAGCTTTTAACGGATTTTCCCAGACTTAACGTATTCAACAGAGTCCGCGACCATTCGTCTTTTTCAAATACATAGATAAACACTGAGTTTTTTGAGCCGATTAAACATTTTACATTAAATAAAAACACTAAAAAAATATCTAGTTAGATAGAAACGTAATTTACCTTTGCTTTCATTTATTCGTTTTTGGACAACTTTTTCGAATCTGTGTATAGTAACATCCCCACCTCACCCAAATATTAATTAAAAACTCACATTTTTTAATACAATAAAAAAGAAAACTATTTAGCGTTTCAACGTTTTAGTAACTTTCGGCTTAATCCACTGAATGTTGGTCGAGCCCAAGCCATGATTGATGGTAACTCCCGAGGATCCGGGTCTCATTCTGCAAGAGTACCATTTTTTTTTTTTTTCATTTTCACCTTTTTTTTTTACTTTTTGGGGTGGATTGCTGTACTAAGAATATAAGAAACATGCATTTTCTCTTTTTATTAGAATTTTCCATGACACGAAATTAAGCCACAGCAACGCGTGGCAGGGTACAGCTAGTATATATATATATATATATATATATATATATATATATATATATATATATATATATATATATATATAAACTTGCATACTTAACCTCGAAATACACACACAGACACACATATACGTATATGTTTGCTCCTTTAAGAATTCGGTTCTTATCCTTGAGCACTTCAGGTTGAAATGAAATAGATCGGTCACTTAATCTCACGTGAGCAAACAGTGATGTTAAAATCATATGATCACTCTCGGCCTTCTTGGATGACATTTACGATTCATATAAATGTTAATTTCAACGATATTCTCGCCGCGCTTAACGTTGGCCTGGCGGTTAGTTCCTTTCTAATAGAGTTAGAGATGGCTTCGTGGCCGGGTTAGAATCTCCCGACCGGCAGTAATCGTGACGTCCTGCATTGATGATTCTCAAAAGGATGAAACACTAGTGTCTGTAGGTATTAAAAATAATTATATATATATATATATATATATATATATATATATATATATATATTTGATTTATAGGTTGCTCCTTTCATCTTATGAAATGCACGTGTGATGTTAGGTTTTATAAAAGTGCTAATTTAATCGTATGTTTTTCATTATCGATTTTCGATACTTATCATGTGTATTCCTTTAAAACCACGTAAGAACACTCCCAGACACATTAAGCATTTTCGTATGAAATTAAAAAAAAAATCAGCACAGCCGTTTCCCGTTTCCGGATCCATAGAGAACGAACTCATACACACAGAGAGTTCATAATAATATATATATATATATATATATATATATATATATATATATATATATATATATATATATAAAGCGAGAGGGATATATATATATATATATTTGCACAAAAAACAAGCTCAGTGTTTTCTCCTGAAATTTTTGTTTATTTTTAGGTAGGTAGGTAGGTAGAGAGAGAGAGAGAGAGAGAGAGAGAGAGAGAGAGAGAGAGAGAGAGAGAGAGAGAGAGGGGGGGGAAATTGATAGATATATAGATAGAGAGAGAGAGGGGGGAAATTGATATATATATGTATATATATATATATATATATATATATATATATATATATATATATATATATATATATAGAGAGAGAGAGAGAGAGAGAGATGGAAATTATTGACAATGGTGTAAGATTAAAACAATGGAAGCAAATTTGTCTTTCTTCCTTCTTTTAAAACAATATAGTGTATTTCACTTTAATTTGTTTAAGAATTTACTTATTCCAGCTATGAAGATAGCTAAAATTTGAATATAATGCCATATTAAATTAAATTAATTGCACGAATAGAACAGTTTTGCACAACCTTTTTCTCCTCTTAGGTCTAGTAAAATTAAGATATATATGCTACTAATCCTTACGTTTGGAAGTGTTATTCCAATTATTATCAGAAATCTTTAATTATAATTTAATCATGGAAGAATGTCTTAAATTTGGGGGCTACGCTTAAGAGGTCTTAAGAATAAATTAAAATTCAGCATCGATTTGCTGGGTTCATTTTCGATGATCTAGTGATCTTCAGTTACGAACTCCGGCGTTCAAATAATCGATAAGGCGTTTTTCTCTCTTAATATTGCCTCGAAATTCAATCGTAAATATTTCGACTTTGATCCTGCTAACGCCGAGGAAAACTAAAATCTCTTTATTTCTCCTTCCGTTGGGGATTGGTTCTATCAACAAGGCAAAAATCGTAAATTTACTGAAAATATTACAAATTAACGATAAAGTTCAAATAGAACAGACGATCTAAAATGGTGGTGTTAATTTCCAGATCTGAACCTGATTGGGAATTTATGAAAACTGCTAGAAACTGAGACTTCAAACAAGGAACATGCAAAACTTACATGAACTACATGATTTTTTTCACGAAGAATTGAAACATGCCAGTCCAGAAACATGCAAGGAATTCGTAGGGAACCATTACTGTACATAAATTCATGGTACAAAATATTAACAGACGATTTAATAAATGTACTGCAAACTTTAGCCTTACTAAATGTTGTAGCTTTTTCTTGTCCTGCCTGTAAGTACCCGATACTCTTCTACAAAAATTCTTAATAGAAAGATACCGAAGAAACGAATGCCAATAAAAACATCTTGAATGATGCTCCTCCTCCTCCTCGTCCTCAACAACAACAACAACAACCACCACCACCACCACCACCTTAAAGAATACACTTAAATACAAAATAAAAACAGCAGTTTCTTTCGTTAAACACATTCTTTGGCAAAAAAAAAAAAGTAACAAAAATGCAAAGTTGATAAATGGGAACTTTTGAATGGTTTGAACAAGTCCATATGTTTCCTGTCTGTTTTTTTTTTAATTACTCTATGCATTACTGCAACGAATGCATTTCTATCAGATAAGACTATTTCATATGAATTTAAGTGAGCAGAGCAACCACTTCCCTAAATCTAGTAGGTTTACGTCAAAAGGCGCCAGAAAGGTTGGACAATTGACCCATATTTTTTATATAATGACGTAACATGAATAAGTGCAGAATTCTAAAGAGACAAACACACACCCACTCATCTATTTATCACATTAATAAAGTAAAGTCGATTTTGCCATGTAACTGACCTAAGTACACTGTTAGAACATATACCACACTTCACTCTTTTACCAAAATATTGTGTCCGAGATGGGTATATTTGCTGATGATACAACGTTCTATAATATGCATGAGGGAAGAACAGATGTACATAAAGCTAAGACAATGGCAGAATTGTTAGAAAATTACCTCCAGGCCATAGTGGAATGGGGCCACAAATGGATGATAACGTTTAATGCTAGTAAAACTAAGCTGCGCTCCTTTAACAATTATAAGGCGCCTCTCCAGCCCTCTTTATCCATGACAAATAGCACCCTACCTTAGAATTCTACCTTCAAACTCCTCGCCCTAACATTTGCGAGCAATATGAACTGGGACAAATACATAGAGGACATTTCAAAGGCTGCTGCAAAGAAGGTGTGTTCCCTCTATCGAGCTAGAAGACTACTCACACCTGAAAGTATCCTGTACCTTTACAAGGTCACCATTCGCCCATGCATGGAGTATTGTTGCCACATTTGGGCTGGTGCATCTACCACTAGTCTCTTCCTCTTAGATAAAGTTAAAAAAAAAAGTTGTCAATCTAATCGGTCCCACTTTATCAACTAAGCTCCAGCCCCTGTTCCATCTCCACAATGTTGCATCTCTGTGCCTGTTTTACAAATATTTTAATGGAATGTGTTCTGATGAACTCGTTTCACTTGTACCCCTTCAACGTACATATCCCCGACAAACACGCTTAGCAACAAGATCTCACCCCTTCACTGTTGATGTCCCTAAATGCCAGAAAGCTTTCTATTCTAATAGTTTCTTCCCTCGAACAAGTAGACTTTGAAATTCCCTTCCTGCTGCCTGCTTCCCTAGCTGTACTGATATGCAGAAGTTTAAATGTAACATAAACAAATATCTTATTAATCTTTCATAGACATGGCCCCAAATAGTAGCCCCTTACGTCCAAGCGGCGATATGCTTTGTAAGGAGTGAACCTGAGTAAAAAAAAAGAAGTTTTTTTGTTGCTGCGATCAAGTTAGTAAACTCGTATTATTTCAGGGATTTTAGAGACTAAAATTCCTTTACGATTTTGATTGTAAACAATTTATAACCCATTTCTCTTACATATTTATTAAAATACAAACATTAAGTTTAACGCAATGTTGACTTTTTTAAAGTCACAATAGCAACATGTTTATTGATGTTGTTTAAAAAACAAACATGTTTATGCTTAAAAAAAAACTTTTAATTACGATATTACGAGGTGCCTTCAATAAGTTTCCAGACTTTTTTGTACAAGCATTTGAAATTGCCGTAGACTCTTAAATGTTCATTATGTTATTGCTATACATCTAATGAGACGACTATTTTTTTTTTTTAATAATTTCAGGTTTAAATGAGCTGTTACAACAGGAATTGGAATACACTCTACTAAAGCGTGATTGTCACAGCTGGTGAATTTCAAAAATACAATATGGACGTGAGGACAATTTAAAAGAACGATAAGCTGGATCTACTGCTATGACCAAGAGACCAAGATACAGAGTCCCCAGTGGAAGCATGCTGGCTCTCCCAGATCCATGAAGACCAGGCATAGCAAATCCACACAGAAACAGCATGGGTACCAGCCTAAATGTGGTAACAATACTCCATGCATGGGCGAATGGTAACCGTGTAGAGGTAAAGGATACTCTCAGGTGTGAGTAGTCTTCTAGCTCGATAGAGGCAACCCACGTTCACAATGTCCCCAATGTATTTGCTTCAGTTCATATAGCCTGTGAATGTTAAGCCGAAGAGTTTAAAGGAGGAATTATCAGGTAGGACGTTATTTGTCATGATATCGACAGTTGGAGATACGTCTTGCAATTTTATAGTGTAACAAATATGTAAAAAATGTGGAAAAAATGAAGCAGTCTCGTAAAAAGAAACAAATAGAGCAATAAGCAAAGGAGGCAAAATATAAAAAGAGCAAATAAAACTAAACCCTAAAAGTATATTTATTTAGTCCAAGTTTTATCGAAAGAAATAAAATGCCCGTTGCTTTTATTTCCCAAAGCAAAAGGTAAAAGTTGACCTTAAATCACGAAAATAAAAATAGAAGCATAGTATAAATAGGTCTCTAATTGAGAGATTATTCCAGAGTAGATCTAGCGACTGGAAGGACTAAGTTAAATTTATCGTCCGCACAATAGTAACAAATTATAGGAAGAAACGGGGAAATATTCGTTTTCGCATCTATTATATAAAGAAGAGTCATCTGTGTTTGTTTGTGTGTGCATTTGGTTGTCTGCTAACAAACTTTTGTGATCCGCATCCGACCGAGTCAAAACTGGATCCATCTGAAAGGGCAATGCCTCGAATGCAATATATGTGTAAAATTAGGAAAAAAAAAAAAAAAAAAAGATTCATTCTGTGGCGGTTAACTGGGCCAGTTTTTTGAAAGAGAGCCGGTTTTTCGCGTCGCTTTTTTCGCAAGTCACGCAGGTGTATTAAACTAAAACAATGTTTAAAAGGTTAATTTTGCAACGTCATGACGTCTTAAGCAGTCGTGGCCATGTATGCAAAAACGTTTGTCCGTAAATTTTAGTCTTCTTTCACGTTTCACGTTCGAGCCATTTTTTTTTTCAGTCGCACAAGCACTCCTTGCTATTTTGATTGAAAGAAAAGTTGTTTTGATTTATTTATTGTTTATTTGGGGGGGGGGCAGGGGGGCTCCAGCGCACGTACAACAAAAAGTGCTCAATATCCAGAGAATAGTTTCTTCACTTCGTATTCCTTCTGCCAAAATATGTGGTGGGGAGGTCGTCACGTACTTCTTCTTTGAGACATTACATTTTCATGTTTTATCCGTTTTTACGTAGGATTACTGTACCTTTTATTTTTGAAATTCTTGTGGGGGGGGTATCGACGTTGCCCACGATGGGGTTGACATATAATAATAATGAAAAACTACCCAATATCCTTAGTATAGCAGTTGTGTCCAAACGGAACTTCTAGTGGACTCAGCCAACGGCGGGTATCCACGCTAGTCTATTATATACATGACAAACGTCTGTGTATGTGCAATCGTATGTCCGCTAAAAACTTTTCTCATCGGCATTGTACATGCACGAACGCGGCATCATTAGAAACGGCAATCTCTTGGATAAAAATATCGGAAAATTAAAAAATAAATCGAATATTATTTTATGTAGAAATATCGTTTCGTTTGAAGGCGGAATCAGATCAAAACCTGACTATCGACGCGATTTGCAAATTATGTATGCGCGAATCATTGATACGTACTTTTGTTTTAGATAGCTAAATTTGCGACGTTACGCCATTTGTGAAATCGTGTGCACACTGATCGGAGCGTTCGGTTACCTAGATTCAGTTATATGAGTTCGCGCCCTCCGCGCATCATTTTTTTTTTTTTTTTTTGCTTACAAAACTTTGGTTTCGATTTCGGCTAATGATACCCGACTTTTTTTGTTGTTGTTTTTTGTCGTTGTTTTTCTTTTTTTTTTTTTTTCAACGCCGCCTTCTTCTGTCCCCGTTGTCATAATTACCCCACTCCGCTGTCATATTTTTTTTGTTGGCAATTTTTTTTTTTTTTTCGACTTGGAAACTCCCCGCCCCTCCCATCCGCTAGTTTAAAATAAAAGGACAATCTGACTTAACATAAAAACTTGAAAGGCAAGAAATATGCAAACATAAAAGGTCTTTGAAATGTTTTCTTCTTTCAGTGGTTTTCTTTGAGGGACGCTCTCTCAATCTCCTGGGACCTTCTGGTCATGATTTTTTTTCTTTTAAATAACAATAATCTTTCTAAGAAAAGAAATACTTCATCTAATCAGTTCGGGTTAAATTATATTCCAAGACTGTATCTTCTTTGAAGTTCCTTAAACGAAAAGGAAAGTTCTTTTCCTGGACACCGCATGGGGACAGCCAATAACCTGCTTGTCTTCATCCTATCTGACTAGTCACCGAAAAATAAAAAAGAAAGAAAAAATGACGAACACAATTTATTTACCGCTCTTCTTCTTGAGACAAACAATTTCCCAGTTGATAAGGCTTTTTTGTTTTGTAATTAACGTTGAATGATTTACGTCGAAAGTTTAGTAACAGTCTACGAATTTTCTATATATTTTACGTCAAAATTTAACTGAGCAACGACGCTAGCTTCCCTTCTCTATGATCGGCTACACTCGATTTAAAGAAAACCGGCAAACTGCCCCCCCCCCCCCCTCACTCCTATCGTAGCCTCGCCGTCGCCCTGGTAAACAACGTCGACGGCTACTCAACCAGAATAATGGCGCGCAGTACGTGTTTGCTCCCCAAACGTAAAACCCAGTTGCGCATGCCCGGCTATGTAAAGAACGTTCCAGCTACGCGCATATTTCCTTTCTACACCCATGCAAATTCTGCGGGCATAAAAACTGTCTTTTCGCACTGAAGTATTTGTAAGCATCCCACGTGACACAGGCCTTGACTTTTCGTCCAATCGGTGCTCGAAAATAAACGCATTTAAAAAAATATTTTTTGACTGTCTCGGTCGAGGTCCTTAAAAAATAAATAATAATAACAAACTAGACAAAATACTATTAAAACCCACGGAATATATGTCAATATTCCACGGTAATATATATTGAGCGAGTTTCTAACAGTATTTTGTCTAGTTTTATATTTATAGCACCTTTTCCCAAACTTACTGTGTTAAAGAGAGAGTCGGGCGCCATTTTGAATTTTCCAATACATCGGTAAACACAGTATGTTTTTCGAGCTGAATAAACATGTTACATTAAATAAAAACACTGAAAACATATCCAGTTAGGTAGAAAAGTAACTTATCTTGCCTTTGATAACATTTATTTGTTATATATTTGTTTTTTGAAAACTTTTTCGAATCTACGTGTACAGTAATACAGACCTAAAATTTAATTTAATTTGAAAATAATATTTAAAATACACGTGCGTACACTGCACAGGCACCTATATTATTATCATAATAATAATAATAGTAATAATAATAATAATAATAATAATAAAACTGGTGTAGATGACATCGACTGGCGCCACACCACACCAACTAATTGTGAAGGGCCAGGGAGGATGGAAAGATCGAGGTGAGAGAGTACTGACCAAATCTTTACTGGAAGTGTGCAGTTCAAATCTGATACCTTGGGGAGGCACTTTGTCACCCAAACCCCAGAAAACACCAATGGCCGATGCCAACGAGAAATCAGTGAAAACGGCTGTTGCGATAACATGCAATCATCTGCACAAGTGGTCAAAAGGTGGAGAACACTGGAAATCTGGGGAGACTTGTCACTTGGTCTACAGAGAACACCACAGATTACTGCCAGTGAGCAATCATTGATGATGGCTTGTGAGACAACTAATATGCTACACATTTTGATGAAAAACATGGGGGAAAAATGGACATAGAAGAACAGAAAACCAAAATTTAAATATAATTTCTGTATTTAAAGTAATAGTAATTTAAATATTTCAACATATAATCTTGTGGAGAAAATCCAACTTCCCAATAAGGGGCACTCTGGATAGGAACAAATTAATCTCAGTCATGAAAGATTTCTCCTCCACCGACCAAAGACAGAAAAGGTAAAGTGTAGCATCAAAACAGATACTACACTGATCTTGTTCCGAAGGGCAAAAAATATTTGTTGAATGTTTCTTTAATTGTTTGTTCCCTAAATTCATAATTCAGTTTTATCAGTATTAAATTGTATATTGCTTTAAAATTACTTGATTTTACATAGATAATGTTTATATTTTATATTGAATAAAGTTCAGTTTAAGTAGTAATCGAACTGTTTCTTTTTCTTTTTAAAAATGTTTTATTGCTTTTTTTCAAATGGCCCTCATATAGACAGTCTGATAAATCTTACCTACATTGCCTGCAGACATTTTTCAGTTAACAGGCCTTCTTCTTACGCTCGGTGGCCGTGGTCGAATCCCCCACATTCCTGTCGGCACCGCTTGATGGCTGAGAAGGTTAAAAAATAAAATTCTAAAACTATTGATGACGTCTCAAATTCAATCTCGACAGCCTTTGCATCAATTACGAACAGACGCGCCTTTAGTCCAGTTGTAAACAGAGTAAACTGCTTTCTTTTAAACATCGTTTCTGGTAAATGAATTATTTGAATTTTGAAAAATATTGCTTTTTGTTTACTGACTCCAGACAGCGGTTAGTATTACTAAGCTAGATGTTTGTAAAGATTGTGACCTATAGGTACCTCCAACGCGCACCACAGTTTTACTCCCCCCCCACGATGTAACTGTAATTTAATTTAATATTATCATCCTAACTTTTTTTACCATTTAAAAGAAGAAGCTTCAAATAAACTACTAATATTTAAAAAAAAAAATTTTACAGCATAGAAAAAATAATGAAAATGCGAGACAAAATTGTGTTTACATTATCGACGCTTCAAAACAACGTTCCTATGTAGTGACGCTTTGGAAGCTGTAGACATACTCATGTTTTAAAAATCTAGTAAAAATCAAATAATAGTCATATTTTTCTGCAATTTTCGATATTTATTCATTATTAAATAAACTTACATAATAAAAGTGGGGTTTTGTTAAATATATGAGAGGAAATATTTTTATGTGTTTTACCCCCCCCCTCCATATTTCATGTTACGAAAACTAAACAAAATAAATGTAGGTCGATAAAAATTTCAATATTTTTTAAGGGTGAAAAGCTCAAATAATTAAAAAATAATTATATATATATATATACACATTATATATATATATAATATATATATATATAATATTATATATATATATATATATATATATATATATATATATATATATATATAATCCCTTTATTTATTTCATTAGCCTTTAATTTGTAAATAAAGTTGGACATAAAATAAATATTATTATGTTAAAAACCCCAACTTTTTTCTCGGTAATTTTTTCTCAGTAATATAATTATTTGAATTACAAAAAAAAAAATAAATAAATAAATAAATAAATAAATAAAATGAAAAAATAACAGAATTCTAAAGAATAATTATTTTTAAAAAGCTTTAAATGATATTAGATTCAAATATTACTCGATATGAAGTTTAAACAAAGTGTTTTTTTCAACAGATTTCCAATAATAAGAACTTATATTCATATATTTTAATATATGATTCTTGAGATAATAAAAAAATGCAAATCTCAAATCAGCCTAAAAAAATCCGTTTTGATTTTATTTAAATTGATAGAGAGCGATCTGTATTTTTGCGCCCCCTTTTTTAAGTACATAGAATGGAAATAGGCACAAACTTTAATAAAGACTTTTCATATCTATCTGCGTAAGTATACTTTGATAATTATGTTTCAGTTTGAAGAAATATGGTATGATAAAATTATGGGGTGTTCGTTCGCGCCTGACCTCCATAGAATGGAAATATGTCACAAAGTTTAACAATTTTTTTTTTAAATATAAATCCACAGAATATTGTGATAAGTGTTTCAGTGTGAACAGGTATGGTATAATAAATTATGGGGTTTATCTATTTTATTTTTTTTCTTTCATCATATTTTGCTTTGGTTTTGATACCCCCAAATTCGAAGCTATCTCTTTACACCCCTTCCTTTTCATAACCTACCATACTTTCATAAATCAGAGTCCATTTTCTGTAGGCTGTTTTTTTAACCCAGTCAACAACGGGTACTTTTGCTAGTATATATATATATATATATATATATATATATATATATATATGGTTGGTAGATGCCAAAAAATTTACAGTTTTAACATCGGATATAATATCCACTTTTAATTTAATTCTACGGAATTCATTTAAGATAATCTTTTTGGTTCTTTCACATTTAGGGCCGTTGGATTCCTTGATGATCATCAGTCGATCATCACGATACAAGCCTATATCCATGACATTGATGTCTTTGGTTAAGTTGTATAGTATGAATAGACCTACTAAGTTTGTCATTTCAGCCGAATCCAAAGACCCCATGGAAATGTCAAACAGGTCATTTTGATCTTTTTCAACCACTGATCATTTGTGAACTTTGATTTAAGGAAAGGCATCTACCAACCATATAGAAAGGAAAACTCAAACCCAATTTATGTACACCCCCTATCAAATCACCCAAAATCTATCATTAGGCATATCCCCAAATCCATTAGTAAAAGAATCAGTGACAATTCTTCCAATCTTGAAACATTTAATAAACATAAATATTTCTATAACAGGGCCCTTAAGGATAGTGGATACAAAAACACCCAAATTGAGTTCATAGAACCAACACACCCAAACACAAATACAAATAGAAACCGTAAGAGAAAAATCCTGTGGTACAATCCCCTTTTTAATCTGAAACTTATATATATATATATATATATATATATATATATATATATATATATATATATATATATCTTATAATATAAAGCTGGATGTCTGTGTGTGTGTGTCTGGTCACGAATAGGCTACTATATGGTTGCCTATTTTAAAAAAAATCTTATTACATATAATGGTAGAAGATGTATCAAGACACAGGAATGGTTATGTTTGATCTGGCAGAACGGTGATTCATAAAAATTGTGGGGTCTGCGTTCGCGCCTGGTCCACAAAGTATGGAAATAAAAAATTAAAAAAAAAAAAACGTTTACAAGTGTTTTTGATATAGATGTACATAAGAATACTTTGATAAGTATGTTTCAACTTAAATAGGATGGTATAATAAAATTGTGGGGTCTGCGTTCGCGCCTGGCCTCCATAGAATATATGCAGATGCTTCCATTCAGTCTCAAGAGGTAATGAAAAAGTGGCTACGCGAGTAATTATGAGGTAAGGGATGTACAAGCTCCAACAACACCTCTCTTGAATCGGCACAGTGGCAAGGAGAAGTGTTAGACGACTAGAAACGATGCCGAGATAAGCGGAGAGCACATACAACACCTGCAATTCCCAAATGGTCATCTATTCTCGTACTGATCATGCTGAACGTTGCTTGACTTCAGTAATCTAACGGGAACCGGTGTGCCAACGTGAATCACGCCGCATCAGCAATATATACTAGCTAATATATCCACCAGCGAACGCATCCACCTTTATTATTTAATATCAACGCTAGCCCTCACGGAATATGAAGACCACGTGTGTGGGAATGAATTATTCTCGATCACGTGATCAACTAATGTAATGAAAGTTGACAATCTTTGTGTTTAGGTCGACGAAATCCGGTAGGGTAACTGGACTGCAGCAACTCTTTTTCATATGTTCTTGTCAAGGACAGCAGTTCTGTCAGACTGTTGAAAGGTGTACAGTGTGTTAAAAAGAAACAGAAGAAATAAAACAACAACAAAAAAAGAAAAGAAAAGAAAAGGGGAGAAGAAAGATAAATAGAAGAAAAAAAGAATAAAAGAAATCAGAAGAAATAGAAGAAAATGAAAGAAGAAGAAGAAAAAGAAGAAATAAAAGATGAAGAAAGGGAAGAATAATAAATAGAAGAAGAAAAAGAAAGGGAAGAAGAAAAAAAGAAGAAGAACAACAACAGAAGATAAAAAAGAAGAAAAAGATAGAGAAGAAGAAGAAGAAGAAGGGCGCTAATACCTGACGGTAAACCACTGTTTGAATTTCGTCAACCCAGATTCGAAGGCAACAGTAAACCATATCAAAGAAAACAAAATAACGTTGCACAAACAGGGAATCGAATTTATGTGGCGACAGAAATTTGGGAGCAACTCCTTCAACTCTTTCTACATTAGAATAATTCTATTTTTAATCTAATGCCTACTAATTGCTTAATAAATAAAAGATAAAAAAAAATCGCATTACACAAACAAAGCAAGAGTATTTAATTTTGTGGTGTTTAAAATATTCGGACTTTGGCCAAGATCAAAGTGTAGTATCTGTTCTTCAGATGCTGCACTTAAGATAATTTGTACCAGTCAATGGAGGGGAAACCCTCTATACTGGGACAATTATTATTTTTGGTAACCAGAGTGCCCCCTTTTTGCCTACTTTTAGGGGAGCTGGTTTTTACCTCACATTAAAAACGGCCTTGTGCCTAATTTGCTCAGTGGGGGAGCAAATAAATACCATCTGTTCTTCAGATGCTGCACTTCCATTTCTTGTTCTCTTTCGGTTGAGGAGCAGTCCTTCACGACTGAGACAATTTTTTTATTTTTGTACCTTTTCTCCACGTTAAAAAAACGACCCAGGTGTCTAACTCTGTCCCGCGGGGAGGCATTGTAAATAGGTACTATTCACATTTTCGTTGTTTTTTTTTTTCTTAACATTTTGGCATTTGCAACATTCGATCGTTTTCAGGTGCATTTTTTTCGAACAAAGAAATCTGTAGGTCGAACTGAATCCGCGAATATATATATATATATATATATATATATATATATATATATATATATATATATATATATATATATATATATATATAGGGTGTCCCAAAAAGAAGCTGATGGTTAAAAAAAAATCATAACTTTCTTAATTTTTTATATTTTTCTTTTATTTTTTAAGATCATCTGGAGTAACCCTTCCAAGGTCATCATGAATCGTTACACTACCGAGGAGGAGATATTTATCGTAGAGTCGTATTTTCGGTTGAATGAGTCAATATCAGAAACTCAAAGAGAATTTCGACGAAACTTCAACACAAGAAATTCCCCTACTCCCAATGCTATAAAAGCTATGGTGGCTCGATTTCATGAGCAAGGGTCTGTATGTGACCTCCCTAAATCTGGTAGACCCCGTACGGCAAGAAGTGATGAGAATCATCAGAGATTAGCAGAGAGTGTGGCCGAGGATCCGTCCACATCAGTAAGAAGGAGATCAAGTCAAATTGGGGTCTCTCGATCAATGTGGTTCCAGCAGGACGGTGCAACGGCGCATACGGCACGAGAAACACTAAATCGGCTCCAGGACATATTCGGCAACCGAATAATTTCTCGTGGCTGTGAGATAAATTGACCACCCCGCTCGCCGGATCTCACATGTGCAGATTTCTTCCTTCGTGGTTACCCCAAAGAGCGACTATACGCAAACAAACCAGCCACAATAAATGCTCTTAAAAACAATATAGAGAAGGAAATTAGGGCCATAAGCCCTGAAACATTAAGTGATGTGCTTGATAATGCCCTGCAGAGCGCACAAGAGTGTGAAAATGAAAATGGTGGACATTTGAGTAACATCATTTTTCATAACTTAAATTAGACCTTGTGAAAAACATACCCTAGACTAAGTTGTGTAAATAACATTAGAATAAGGAGAATATAATATCTTACTATATCTCAAAAGATCAGGGAGAGGCTCATCTACATACATATGAAAATTGGTAAGCATAACTTAAATATTGAGGAAGTTAATCAAATTTAAATCCCTCAGATTTTTTCGGGACACCCTGTATATATATATATATATATATATATATAACTACATCATTTACTCACATAAAATTAATATACAAAAGTATCAATTTATTCGTAAACTTTAAGTATTTACTTCAAAATTGCTCAATACGTAGGTAGAGCTATTTAGTAAGTTATAAAATATATATGGCGATTACGCTATACTGAATATTCCGCGTTTCATCCACTCTAGGATTCTTGAGGCTTACGCATAAGCCTGAAGAATCCTAGAGTGGATGAAACGCGGAATATTCAGTGTAGCTTAAGCCTGAAGAATCCTAGAGTGGATAAAACGCGGTGTAGCTTAATCACCATATGTATTTTATAAATTATATATATATATATATATATATATATATATATATATATATATATATATATATATATATATATGCTTAACTTCGGTGATCTTACGAGAACCGCTGGGTTAACGCCATTATGCCGTATGTGTGTGTATATATATATATATATATATATATATATATATATATATATGAAAAAACTTTGAACTTTAAGCCATTGGACCCAAAATTCTGGCTATTTGTTTCTTTAAAGGAATTTTCTTTTGCTTCTCTGATTACCAATGAGGGAGCCATTATCCATGCTAAAATGTTATTCCCCGTTCATCTTTTATTCTTTTCCTACATTTTTCATATATATATATATATATATATATATATATATATATATATATATATATATATATATATATATTAACTGCCATGAACACTTTTTTTTAATTCATGACTAAATATTATGAATTGTTGTTTCATCTAATGCATCAATCAGTAAATTCTAGCTTTGCTGCAATTATAATTTGCTAATTTCTTACTGTCCTCTGATGAGAAGAATAGCAACAGTGGCAGTTTTTGAAACTCCGCGGAATAAGGACTTTGAAAATTGTTTTTGCAGTATTCTGTCGAAGAATAAATTTAATTGTAAATTTTAATTTACAGTTTTAAATTCTTTTACTTTTTCTCTCTCTCTTTATATATATATATATATATATATATATATATATATATATATATATATATATATATATATATATATATATACGGCATAATGGCGTTAATATAGCGGTTCTCGTAAGATCACCGAAGTTGAGCCTGGTAAGTACCAGAAGGGTGAGCATTTGAGAATTCTAGGCGCTCTCAGTTTATCTCAGCATTTGTTTCCAGTCATCCTGTACATGTACTTCACTTTCCACTGGTATTTAACAATGTCGACTCAGGAGTGGTGTGTATGAAGATTGCGCACCTCCTGCCACAAACATTTCACGCGCAGCCACCCTTTCGTGGGTATCCATAGTCTGTCAAAGACTGAAGGAGCCTGTTCATATATATATATATATATATATATATATATATATATATATATATATATATATATATATATATATATATATATATATTTATTTATTATATATATATATTATATATATATATTTATTATATATATATATTTATTTATTATATATATATATTTATTTATTATATATATATTTATTTATATATATATTTATTTATATATATATTTATATATATTTATTTATTTATATATATATATATATTATATATATTATATATATATTTATTATATATATATATTATATATATATATTTATTATATATATATATATTTATTTATTATATATATATATTTATTTATTATATATATATATTTATTTATTATATATATATATTTATTTATTATATATATATTTATTATATATATATATATTTATTATATATATATATTTATTTATTATATATATATTTATTTATTATATATATTTATTTATATATATTTATTTATTTATTATATATATTTATCTATTATATATATATTTATTTATTATATATATTTATTTATATATATATTTATTTATTTATTATATATATTTATTTATTATATATATTTATTTATATATATATTTATTTATATATATATTTATTTATATATACATATATATATATATATATATATATATATATATATATATATATATATATATAATTGACCATCCCTGGGAGGAAAATCAGAAGGAGGCACACAAACAGAAGAAAAACCGATATGAGACACTGCGTGCCGACAGCGTGGAAAAGAATTGGAGATGCCAAGGTTGATTGTGGTGGATTTCTAGGACACTCAGTTATCTCATTTATTACTAAAATAGGAATCATGGGTCACAATCTGAAAGTTGCCTCTGATCGTCTTAAGCTCACAGCTCAATATGCATCAAGCTGGATTATGTTGAGAGCGAAAAGACTTCAGCATTAACAGACGTTATAATTTATTGTTGATGTGGGTTTTTTTGTTTGTTTTTTTAATGATCTGCCCGATGTCAAAAGCTTGTAAGCATCAGGAATGGCAATACCGCCTTGAGCGAAATTGTGTTATGACCCTGGCTGGCAGCTGATGAGGACAGGATATCGCACTTGCTTTTACATGTTGTATGATGAATATGTATATATATATATATACATATATATATATATATATATATATATATATATATATATATATATATATATATATACTAGCAGAAGTACACGTCGTTGACTGAGTTCAAAGACAGCCTACAGAAAATGGACTGTGATTGATGAAAGTATGATAGGTTATGAAAAGGAGGGGGTTGTAAAGAGATAGGTTTTGATACTCAAAAATTTTACCCTAAGCAAAATATGATGAAAGTAAATATAATTTTCGCGAAAATATATATTTTTATATCAACTTTGTTTTCATTCGTAGCCAAGAGTGACCAACAAAATGATGTTTCCTTACGAAGAGAAAATGTTATATATATAATAATATAAATATACAAGAAATAAATGTTACCATAGTCAATAAAAATTACTTTTATGGTAGAAAAGTTCATTGGTTTGTATTTTAAGTAGTTTGTAAAAAAAAAAAATTTAATTCACGAACCGGTTTAAAAAATCAAAATGGCAGCGACTTTGAAATGGCGAGCCCCGTTTTCAATTTGAAGGAGGGGCACCTGAGTATTCTGTGTTAATAATTTAAGAGAGTTCCGACAACGTAAGGAATATTTATAAACATATTTTAATGTTTTCCGTTATTTTGTACTTGAGGAATATTCGATTATAGCATGTGTAGTTTATATAAAAATTCATTTAAGTAGTTATCGCCTCAAATTTCGTTTTAATTTCGGTTCGCTGACATTATTTCAAGTAAAGAGCATTAAAAACTATTAAAAAAAACCATGAATTGAACTTTTATTGACTATGGTAACATTTATTTCTTGTATATTTATTTTTTCGGGTAGTCATTTGTTGGCTTTTCTGCTAAACACTCTTACTAAATAATATCAATGAAATATCGAAAAACAAAAAAAAAAACAAAAACAGTTTTGAAAAATAATGAAGCTTTACTTACTTTAGTAAAATAATCCGAAACAGTAAAATGGGATATTAAAAAAGTAAACACGTAATTACTGTAGTTTTTAAAGCAAAGAATCGATATAATATGAATAAGAAGAAAATGGCGCCCTTTTCAAGCAGAACAGCTTCGTTTCAGTTTTACAGTATTGAACGGTGTAGTATTGCGACGTCAGATTCAGGGTTGCAATATTGTAATGTTAAGAACACACAGAAAGTGTTGTAATCAACTGAATTCCTTCTAGTACCCTGACAAAAAAGCTTAAACAAATATATAAATAAAAATAAAAAGGTTATGTAAATGTTTTTAAATAGACACGTAATCACGTGAGCAGGATTTTTCCTTCTTTTGACACGATAACAAGTAACGTTCTTATTTTTTATTATTTATCTATTTATCTATTTTCGAAAGAGTGCCACGTATAAGTGGAGAACGAAAAAAACAGGGTTATGCAAAATTTGTGTCGAAAATTGTCTAAAGTTCCGACTTTTTTTTTGGCTTCCACTTTAATAAGAACGTGAATTTATGAGGCGAATTTATTCGACACAATATGATTCAACTCCAAAAATAAAAATAAATAAAAGCTTACGTAAATTAAGATTAAAGTTAAGGTGTTATTGTGGACCCTCACCTCTTTTAAAAAACCTTGTTAAACTTTGTGACATTTTTACATTCCATGGAGGTCAGGCGCGAACGAACACTTATAGTACATATATATATACTTATACAGTATACTTACGCAAATAGATATGAAAAGTCTTTATTAAAAGTCCATATTTCCATGGAGTACAGGCGCGAACGCAGACCCCACAATTTTATTATACCATTCCTATTTAAGTTGAAACATACATATCAAAGTATTCTTATGTACATCTATATCAAAAACACTTGTAAACGTTTTTTTTTTAATTTTTTATTTCCATACTTTGGGGGCCAGACGCGAACGCAGACCCCAAAATTTTTATGAACCACCGTTCTGCAAGATCAAACATACCCATTCCTGATTCTCGATACATCTTCTATCATTATATGCAATCGGCTTTTTAAAATAGTCAACCATATAGGAGCCTAATCGTGACCAGACACACACACACACACACACACACACACACACACACACACACACACACACACACACACACACACACACACACACACACACACACACGTTCAGCTTTATATTATATATATATATGTATATATATATATATATTATTTTCACAATAACTAGACAAAAAAGTTGGATTGATAGCAACAATTAGTGTATTTTCATTGTTCGTTACATATGTTTCGCGACCATTCGGACAATTTCAAACCTTATATCGTTTGAAAATATTCACAAGAACGGCCTCTCATCAGACGTATAGAAGAAAAAACTTTTTAATCAGCAGTATGGAATCCATTTTACTTTTAAGGAAAAGCTATGCGATAAAAGATTACCTACATTTCCTCCCACAGAGATTTTCCCGTTTTCTGTTTGTTAAGGATATATATATATATATATATATATATATATATATATATATATATATATATATATATATATATATATATATAAACGGGTTAAGAAATTCCAACGAGAGAAATATATATATTTAAATAAGGAAGTGACCACCAACAATGTGTATTTTTTAACATTATTTTATTATTCCGGGTTTTGGTTTTTCAATGAAAATTATGTTTAGATCATTGTAATAATTTTTTAAAATCATTGAAATCGTTTTTAACGCGCTTCAGACGTTCTCTGAAGCGTCCTTTTCAGAAAGTATTTAAAATGTTTAGAATATATTCAAGATGTGTTAAAAATGTAAAAGAACATTTTCGTAGTTCATTTGAAATGTTTCCGAGAGGTAGAAACATGTGTAAGTGATTCTAGTTTTCATTCGTCTGTTCAATTTTCATTACTGGTTCATTGGGCTGGAGTGTGGTCACTACTGTCTTATGTTTCTCTCTTTCTATCTCTCTCTCTCCCTTTCTCTCTCTCTCTCTCTCTCTCTCTGCTTGTGTTTCTATTTATCTTTCTTTGTTTTTTCTCATTTTTTTCCTTTTTTACTCTTACTTGAGTGGAGGTGAGGGGCCCATTAGTACTTGGTCAACTGGGTGCATAGGTTAGTATGTTTCTGTGTGTGTGTGTGTGTGTGTGTGTGTGCGTTGATGTGTGTTTTATTTTATTGGTTTGAAGAATGTATGGTCTGTTTTATAGTATTAAAAAGTTATTTGCTTCCCTAGGAAGGTAACTGTGATCCAAGGTCGTTACTAATGCGTGTGTGGTATGAGGGGAGCAGCTCCTCTGAAATAAGGGTAGGGGTGTTTTCATTCAATTTTGATATTTATTTTTTGGATTCTTAGATTTTAGTATTGTGATTTTTCGTTTCAGTCTTAGACTGTTCGGGTATTCTTAGTATTGTGTTTCTTTAGATAAAGAGGTGTATTTATAAATATACGTAGGGGATTTTTTTTCTATTTATTTGTCTCCCTATGTGGGTATGGCCAGACCCAGGATCGGTTCTTAGTATGGGGAAGATCTCGTTCCCCAGAGGAGAGGGGCCACTTGGAGGGGTATAGGTATGGGAGGAGGGATGATAGAAGGAATGATAGTTATCTCAGTCATGAAGGATTTCTCCTCCACTGACTGAGGGGGGAGCGAGGTGTTGGAACAGATATTCTACTATGGTTCTAGGTGTTTCCTAGTGTTGTTGGTTTCGAGGTTAAGTAGGGTTGGTATTGTTGAATGTGTTGTATTAGAGACAGGGGTGTTATGTCTGTGTGTGGCTGTATGCGCGCGCGTGTGTGTTTTAATGTGTTGGTTCTGATTTATGTGTGGGTGTGTATATGTATATGTACGTGCATGTGAGTGTGCCTTGCATTTCATGTTTTTGTGTGTTGATATTAGGCTCTGTTTAGTTCGGGAGTGAATCTTGTTATGATTTTTTTTCCTGTGTAAGTAAATAAAAATAATTGTCTGTTTGGAAGGTTGGCATTATCGTGAAGCTACTTCCACTGTATGTGTGTACGTGTTTTGAAACATAGAGGTGTCTGTTATCTGCAGTTTTGATGTTGCTCTTATATAAGGCCACTCTACTGGTGAAGTTTTTGGTGGCGCCGATATAGGATTTGTTGCATACTGTGCATCTTAGTGCATATACTACATTTCTGGAGGTGTAATTTAGATCTTTTTGTATTTTGAATGGTTGTGTTGGGTTTTTGAATGTGTATGTGTTACCTTCCATTATTATGTCACATACTCCACATTGCGGGTTGTTGCATTTTGTAACCCCTTTTGTAGTGTGTGGAACGATTTTTGAGGAAGTTAGGATGTGTTTTAGGTTTTTAGGTTGGCATTTGCTTTTTATTATTTTTGTTGTTTTAAGTATGTTGTTTAGTTTCTCGTTCTGATTGAGGGGGATAAGGTTTTTTGTTATCTGTGTAAATAGTTCTGGGTTGTTTGTGTTGTGTATGGAGACCTATGCTAAAATTTGTTCTTTGTTGTGTTCTTTTGGGATTCTTAGTTGGTCTATTGGATTTTTTTTCAGCCAGTTCAATACCTTTCTGTATTAGTGGTAGTGGATATCCTCTTTTCCGCATGGTTATTTGCAGTTCATTCAGTCTAGTCGAACGGAGGTGTCTGTCTGTTACTGTGGTGTAGACTCTACGTGCTAGGAGTAGTGTATTGATTTTAGACATATTTTAGGATGGTGGTTTTTGAAGTGGAGGTATTGTTGAGTGTCTGTGGGTTTGTGGTAGATGTATGTAATTATGTTATTGTTTTTTATTGTTACTAGGATGTCTAAGAAAGGTAGTTCTGTGGGGATTTGTTCTAGTGTGAAGTTTATTTTTGGGTGTAGATTTTGTAGCAAAGTGTGGAATTCTCTGATATCCCCCCATGTGGTTCTCCAGAGGATAAAGCAGTCGTCTAGGTATCTTTACCAAGATTTTATGATGAGTCTTTTATATTGTGCCCATATTTCTGCTCTATCCTTTCATAAAGGGTCTCTTCTAGGAAGGCGAGTGTAAGGGTGGCATATGTTGGTGCCATTTTAGTACCCATTTCTGTACCTAGTATTTGGATGTAGTTGTCATTATTGCATTGGAAGGAGTGATATATATAAATTCACCCGTAATCCCTATTTTAAAAGATGGAATCGCCCGATCGTCGAAGACAAGATGCAAGTAAGCAAAGTCCACACAGTTTTATAATTATATAAATACAGTAAAACTCCTTTAATTTGAACTTCCTCTAAAGTTAGACTTCCTCTCATTTGGACTTCTTCTAAACCTGGACTTTCTCTAAACTTGAACTGTCTCGTCATTGAAATTGTATTAGCATACTTGATGCGGAGTTGCAGTAAAACTGTTTACATGGTCTAGTCAGATATTGTGCAGAAATGTTAATATTGGTACTATGTAATTAATGTAGATTAGCTATTGATAATTAATTTACACTAACTGTATTTTTTTCAGATTGCTATATTTAAAATAGTGTAAAACAATAAATTACAATGGGTCTAAAAATAATTCTTGAAACCAAACGGTTACTGACCAACGACGCTGTTCTTAATTCACTTAATGCAAATGATGTTGAAATGTAGGTGCAACAAAATGAGGAAACTACTGATCAATATCCTGAAGGCAGTAATGGTGATGAAAATAGTGACAGCTATTCTCTTGCCCCTAATGTAAATAACCAAGAACACTCTGATGAAGCAATATCATGGGATGATGCAAAAAAGTCTATGGAGACGGTTATAAAATTTCTAGAAAAAAGTCCTTACTTTAGTGACAACTATGTTTTGCAAGCAATGTCACTCCGAAGAGATATAATCATAAAGAAGCTACAGAACCAAGAAATTGTAGATTTTCGTGATCGCTTACGGAATACAACGGCAGCGCCCGAGAGCTTAATCGATGAAAATAGAAACTGCAATGAGACTCGTTCAATGAATAAATTTAAAAAAAAAAACTGTATTTTACATAAATGTATGATTTCTGTAGATGATAACTTAGGTAATAAATACCTAACAAGTAAGAGTAGATTTAATTTATTTTCAATGTTTTTGTTCCTGGTAATAATATTTAACAATTCTTACTTGCAATATATCGTAAACTCAACTTAATATATACTTGAAGTATCATATAGCAATGAATTTCATTTACTATTTCTTAATTCTTAGAAACTTAAAGTTAACTGCAACACATTTTTTTATCACGACACTTGAACAGCATCCTCTGATTTAAACGAAGCGGATGTTCAAATTATACGAGTTATACTGTATATTTATTAGTAACGACTAAAGGAAACGTTATAATTAAGTAATTTAAAACTGATGAGAGTAACAGCGCAATGTATGTAATATTTGCATAACTCTGCATTAAACAATATCTCAATTTAACAGTTTCTTCCGGGTTTGGGTTCCGAAAGTCTCTCAGGAATATTAAAATTGTCAATCAAATTTCCCTTCAATTACCTTTCGTCCCTACCCAACGCATATACGTATGACCTTAAAAGCTAATTCTGGTACCCGGAGGAAAAAGACTTCGACAGACAAATAAAATACTTTATGAACTTCTAGATACAGTGTCCAGTGAAGCATATACACGTTGCTCAATGAACACCAAAGTACACTTCATAATTGCATATATTGAAAACTAACTGACTTATGTTCAATATCTGTTTGTAAAAAAATTATAATGCCTGTTCATATGTCAAAGATAAAAGTTGAATTTATTTTTACAAAGGGGGTCACCATTTATCAAGGCCCAGAAGCTACTCGCGGATAAGAGCTAATGAGTGCATGTTAGTCATTGGGATAGTAATAGTTAGTAGCGGAAATTTGGCATAATCAGATTATCTAAGAGGACGGTTCAGTAAGAACTTGTTTTTGTTGGACTTGGAGGCGACAATATTGTACTCAGCTGGAAAGCAGACCAGCAGAACACAGTTCCATTGACGGGCAATTCTAGGAAAGAAGCTTTGTTCATGGAATCCACATTTAGGTTTAGGCACCAATAGAGAATGGAATAAATTGTTGATAGTGATTCGGGCAAGACGAGTGTTTAGAGAGCCATAGATTGGAGCTCAGACGATCATTTGCCATGAAAATAACGATATAGCAGAAACAAGCTCGGCAACATCTTTTCTGTGGGAAAAAGGTTGCAGAGAAGAGAAAAGGGCATCACCTACTAGGTTACGAGGTCGATTTTGAACTCTGTCAAAGCAGGATAGGTGGTTTCGAGTAGCTCCTGCCCAGATGTGGCAACCTGATTATGGCTGATACCTGTATTCGAACCTGCAACATTATCTCCGTTGCCAAATAGCATTTTGGAAGATACGACCTTATCAAAAGAAGGGAAGAATTACAAAGTCTATGCATACAAAATAATTAATTTTATTGACAAATTTGTTCAGACAACGCGAAAAAGTGTTCATAAAAAAAATGAGAGTTCAAAGAATCTGAGAAGATTTTTGTGAAAGAAAGGATTTTTTTTCTTTGTAAGGAGTACTCATATTTGTGTTGGCTGTATGTTGTTTGAAAGAAATAAAAGAGAAAGAAAAAAGGCTGTTTGGGGTTTTGTAGTACGCACACAATTTGTAGACTGAGTATTTATAACGAAATTGAGTTCGGGCTTCATATATTGATGGAGTCACTAATAAAATATCTATATAATTTTTAGCAAAGTGATAACTTTCAAAGGGCACATGCCAAAGTGTAAGCCCAATAGGATTATTAGTTTCAAATTACCGTTATTTAAGTGAATCTACTGTGCAAGTTTTTAAAAGAATGAAAACTATCTGAATTTTGTGTGTTGTAAAAGCATTGCTTTCTCACGATGATCATCATCATTATCATGATCATGATCATAATAATTGGTTTAACATCCATTTTACTGGCGGGTGTTTGACAGCTTTTACAAATTGACTTCCAAACTAAACTATTAAACTAATTTTCTTAAAGAAAGAAAAAAATCTGTTTTTTTTTTTTTATAATATGCATACAATTTATTATAATATGCATACAATTTTTTTTAATATGCATACAATTTATAATATGCATACAATTTTTTATAATATGCATACAATTTATTATAATATGCATACAATGTTTTTTAATATGCATACAATTTAGGGATTGAATATTCTTGTGCTGTAACACGTAATGAAATAAGTTCTGGATTTGATATAGAGATGGCGGCACTAATGGAAAAATATCTATTTGATTTTTTAAAGTACTAACCTTCAAATGACACACGTCAAAATGTGAGCCCAATCGGCTTAGTTTACAAATTAGTGTTAATAAATTAGTGTTAATAAATTAGTGTTTAGAAATTAGTGTTAATAAATTAGTGTTAATAAATTAGTGTTAACAAATTAGTGTTAACAAATTAGTGTTAATCAATTAGTGTTAACAAATTAGTGTTAAATAATTAATGTTAGTAAATTAGTGTTAACAAATTAGTGTTAATAAATTAGTGTTAATAAATATGTGTTAACAAATTAGTGTTGATAAATTAGTGTTGATAAATTAGTGTTAATAAATTAGTGTTGATAAATTAGTGTTAACAAATTAGTGTTAATAAATTATTGTTAATAAATTAGTGTTAACAAATTAGTGTTAATAAATTAGTGTTAATAAATTAGTGTTAACAAATTAGTGTTAATAAATTAATGTTAATAAATTAGTGTTAACAAATTAGTGTTAATAAATTAGTGTTAACAAATTTGTGTTAACAAATTAGTGTTAATAAATTAGTTTAAATAAGTATTATTAGTGAAACTACTTGGAAAGTTTTTGAAAGAATGAAAAAATCTAAATTTTGTGTGTTGATAAAACATTGCTTCGTCATCATCATCATCATCATCATCATCATCATCATCATCATCATCATCATCGTCGTCGTCGTCGTCGTCATCGTCGTCATCATCATCGTCGTCGTCATCATCATCGTCGTCATCATCATCATCATCATCTTCGTCATCGTTGGTTTAACATCCATTTTACATGCAGGCATGTATTTAACAGCTTTTACAAAATGACTTCCAAACTAACTTATCAACCTTATTTTCTTACCTAATTATGTCATTAACTTGTAAAGATATGACGTAGAAGACATTATTGCAAAAATAGATTGAATTCTTTTTCAAAGTAGCAAATAATTATTAACTATATAATATACTTGTAAAGAGTAATTAATTCAAAGTTAATTCCTAATTAAATATTTGTTACTCACTTTTCAATAAACATTGTCTCATTTTGATTTGAATTTCCGTATATTTTTTTAGATGAGTGTTCATTTCATCTCATAAAATTTTCACCCAAACGGTGTGTACTTAAAATGTCAGTCATTTTATTGACAACAAAAATTGCCAACAAATTGAAAATAAGACCATAATTGTTTGGTGGATTGAGAGGGTCGATAATCATATCACATTTTGTCTTACTATTTTTCTAGGTTTACTCTGAACTACATAATCACCTAAATACCGCATTCACTCTATGGGACTAATCCTACTCAAAATATATTAAATTTTTTAAAATTAATTTTATGTTAAAAATGACATGTAAGATGGAGTGGGACAAAATGCAAACACCCAAACAAACAAAAACAAAAATGAGATAGCCTACTGTTTTCAGAATTGTTTTGAAATCCTTAAAAACAGCAGGCCAATCTCTAAGTAGGAGTGAGAACTAGTGGTAAATAAAAGAAAAATAGAGATAGAGAATGGGAAACGATTAGGATCTCCAAAATAAAGCTTTTTTGTATTAAATACTTTGTAGCTTTATATTATCCAGTTTTTTTTTTACTTGAATGCTGTGAATGTGCTGACGTCATTGCTCAACTAAACTTGTGTAGTAGTGTTAGGCAAAGTCTAAAATAATACTGAGTTTTCCCTTTCACTGGAGGTAAAGAAAATCCGCTATGACAATCGGGAGATAAACGAGTTCGTTGCATCAGATTTTAATCATAAGTTATCCAGCGGCTCCTATTTTATGGATTACGTATTTAAAAAGAAAAAAAAAAAAATGAACAAATAAATAAATAAATAAATAAATAAATTAATAAATAAATAAAGGAAAATTTTATTTTAATTTTAAACAAAGGGAAAGTGTATCTTATTTTGCTTTGATTTGTCGACATTAAAAATGTAACAAGAGGGGTTACGAGAGAGATAGCGAAAGAGAATCTATAAAGAAGAAGAGGGCGTAAAGACGTTTAAAAGGGAAAGAGAGGGTGCACCGGTCAGCACGCAGGCTTGAAGACACGCTCGCGTGAAAAAAAATGTAAAAAGAGAGAGAGAGAGAGAGAGAGAGAGAGAGAGAGAGAGAGAGAGAGAGAGAGAGAGAGAGAGAGAGAGAGAGAGAGAGACAGAGACAGAGACAGAGACAGAGAGGCGAATCTATATGGAGAGGGGATACATTCGACAGCCCACACGCAATGAAGAAAAAGAAGAGAAAAATGATTGCTAGAAAAAGGAGTCAGCAGACGGGAGGCCGGGGTAGAAAACGGCGAATTTCCGCTGTGTCTCTAAACGAAATGAATGAAGAATTTGACAAAAGAAGAAATAAAGAAAAAGAGAGAATAAGAAATAAAGAAAGACACATTTTGGCCAGCGACAATAATGCTGAGGGACGAACAGCGAATTTCTGCTCTGTCCCAATACCGTGGCAGACGAGAAGAATACGAATGAAGATGCGACATTTATCAACAAAAAATTGCTGCGAAATTGGATAGCGAAAATGAAAGAAATTGCGAAGAGAACGAATCGAATAAAAGGAAGCATAACCGATATCGAAGAAAAATGAACCCACGTGCATAAAAAAAGGAACTGTGACTTTCTGTCAATCATGCTCTTCTAAGTTGACAGGCTGATATTTTTTCTTTTTGATATTTGTTGCTTATTTGATATACTGTCCATTCAGCATACTTAAACAGTTAATGTAAAAGTTGTTTTTATATTGTTTTTTTTTCTTTTCTTTTCTTCCTTCTAGTTCTGAATAAAACTGCTCGAAAATTTAAAATCCGTGTTTGTTCTCCGTTTTCATTTTCACTGTGTGTTTTCGTCTGTCTGCTTCCCATTTTACGAGTTTGGAAAAGTTTTCACTTTTCCCTTGTGTTTGTTTTTATATCGAACCCCAACGGATCTCTCCTTTTCTTTTCTTTCTTTCTTTCTTTTTATTATTGTTACGGTTTCGTAACAATACTGAATTCCTACAATAATTCCGAGGAGAAACACTCTCCCAAACTAGTCATCTTTACATGTGGTAGAAAGATACTTCCTCCCTCATTGTTATATCCTCACCTACTCCAGTTTACATCGTTACCAAATATATGGTGTAATTATTTCCTTTTATTATTTCGTTTTATTATCAGTCATCTATTACTCATTCAGTATGCAAATAATGAGCACTCCATTTCGTTTCGGATTTCTGACTTTAGACACTTTGATTGGATGTTCAGAGTAGTTTCACGGATTAAGAAATTGTGTTTACGAACACGTCCAGAATAATTTTTATTAAAATTCGATATTGTTTCCTTTCTTACTCGCATCGACAAAAAAAAAAAAAAAAGAAAAAAAGACAGAAACCTACGCTTACCTCATCCATCTCAACTAGGATTGACCTCGAGATCTAATAATTAACGTACGCCCCCCCATTTAATTAAACTACAGCACTTTATTTATTTCCATCATTATCTTTTTTCTTTTTCTTTTCTTTTTTTTTTTTCTTTAACCATTTTTGGAACTGCTTCAGAGATTCCTTGTGGTTGGCGGTGATAACATTATGCATTGACTACACACGATCGTTGCCGATTCCATTTCTGCGACTTCTTTATTTATTTCGTTTTGCCACAAGTCTGCAATTGCACTTATATTTTATAACTGGTAGACATCAATCAGAAGAAACATCCCCAGGGCATTCATCGTACGGCACAAACAACAGCTGGCATATAAAATGTAAATACACACAGACGGAACTTGATTTGAACTCATTTTTCTATTTTTTTAGTTTGGAGATTTTACTCTTTTCCCATTGTGCAGATGCAGATTGCAATCTATATTATTGAGAAACGTTTTAATTTCTTCCACAAACCATAAATAAACTAATAAATTCATGCCCCCCCTTCTTAAAAAAAAAGCAGAAAAACAAACATGCTTTCGGCAGTCCACAACAAGTAGTGAGCAGAAAACCACGTTGGGTGCATTTCCACCCTGCAGTTTGTTTCTTCTTCTTCTTCTTCTTCTTCTTCTTTTCATTGTTTTATTCTTCTCATTCTTAAACGTCCTTTTATCGTCTGACTTCTTTACGCTTGAATAGTCCGAAGACAATAACAACAATTAACGTCAGTAGGTTATGGAGGAAGAGAGGGAATCGAGGACTTCTGTTCATTTCATTCTCGTATTTCCAAGTTTCGAACATTACAAAACAGATGAAGTCATATTTTTTAGCTCCTTATATCATGCCTTGTCTGGAGCGATTTCCATTAAAAAAAAAAATGAATGTGTTGGTAGATGAGATAGACCTTTTCTATTTTTTGACCGATTTTATCCAAGCCGTTTAAAAAAAAAATGTTTTATTCAATTTCCATATTTTAATATAGTCATTTGATCTGATTTTCCATATTGGATATTGGACCTAAATAGCAATGCACTTGACAAATTTTATTCTGACTAGCCATATTTATTTTTAGAATATTCTTCATTAAAACAAACAAACAAAAATATTTGATCGGATTATCCATGCTGTACCTAAATAGCAATGCACTGAAAGTGAACTCTTGCTTCCCTTATTTTGTCCTTTAGTTCTCATATTCTATATGCGATATTTCTGACAAAGATGGAAGGATTCGGTCACCAGAATTATACCATGTATGCTACACATTATATATATATGTATATATATATATATATATATATATATATATATATATATATATATATATATATATATCTGTGGAAATATTTTCTTCACTTATATTTCCTTTTTATATATACCAATACGTATTCAAGAAGCTCAATGTAATTACAGAGCATATAATGAATAAATGACGAAAGTCTGTATTCCAAAGTTCATGCTGTTGACCATCTTACAAGTTATTCTTTTAATTTAGTTGACATGTGCAATTCTTGACAGTATCTGTTTCGTAGAACAAAATCAATCACTTAATTATTATATCAATCAATGAATATATTTTGCCCTTAACTCATCAGGAAAAGTAGCAACTACCAATCCGCCAAAAGGAAATAAAATGCATTTGGGCATGATTAAAAAATCCGAAAATTAGAGAAGCTGCAATTACCTTATTATTTGCTATAATTTTACTATTCAGCACATACATAGAACATTTATTAAAGATTACATTTTTAAGGGGCATAGGAAAAGAAAAAAAAGGATTGAAAAAAAAAAAAAGAATCGTAATTCTTGAATAGAAAATAATGATGTGATTAGGTTCCAGATTGGTTGAAGATATCCATTCTAAAATCCCACACTGTATCTCAATACACTGACTGCCCATGCATTCACTGCTTTCATTAGGTTTCCTCCATACAGTTTCGACTTTGCAATCAGTTTCACTCTTCTAAGATACCCCTTCCTGACTCTCTCCTTCATTTCTCTGTTCATGATGCCTACACCCTCCAACACTCCCAAATACTTATACCCTGTATCTTCTATTTCTTTCATGATTTCTCCATTTGTCAGCACTATTCCATTCGAATGAACCTTTACTCCTCTTTTCATCACCAGCATTGCGCATTTACTAATTCCAAACTCCATCCCAATGTCTTCTGAGTATGTCCCCACAAGTTCTACCAGTCTCTCCATTTCCTTTTCATTTCTACAGAATATTTTCAAATCATCCATAAACAGTAGATGGTTGAGGCGTCTGTCACCAGATCTAAAGTTATACCCCAGTTTTTCTCTTTTCAAGATAATAATAATAATAATAATAATAATAATAATAATAATAATAATAATAATAATAATTGAAAGAAGAGTTATAACAAATCGAAGAACAGTGAATTAAATCAGCAACGAAAACCTGAAGAAAAATAGCAAACTGGAGAGCACCACGACAAAACGGGATGCATGCATACTGGTTCCAAAAATTCACAACACTACACAAAAGACTAGCCATGATGCATACAGGAAACAATCGTGCCAGATTGGATGACAAAAGGCAAAGCCACACTGATACAGAAAGACACAGAGAAAGGAACCGCCTCCACCAACTATAGGCCAATCACGTGCTTACTCACCATGTGGAAAATACTAACAGCACAACTGAGGGAACAAATCTACCACTCCCTGAATAATCGTGGACTTCTCCCCGAGGGAAAAAAAGGATGCCAGAAACGAAAGAGAGGAACACATGATCTGCTATATATATATCAAAAGATCCTAAAAGAGGTACAAGGAAGAAGAAAGAATTTAGCCATGGCATGGATCGACTACAAAAGGTGTACAACAGGATCCCGCAAGCATGTATAATAGAATGCTTAAAAATGTATAACATACCAAGCGGGATCATCAATAGAAAATGCAATGAGAACATGGAGACTGGAATTGACAGCTGATGGACAACACATAACAGAAATTAACATACAAAGAAGCATCTTCCAAGGAGATTCACAATCACCATTGTTGTTCATTATAGCCATGATGCCCCTGAACAATATACTGAGAAAGTGCCAAGCTGGATACAAGTTCTCCAATACAGAGGAAAAAATGAACCACCTAATGTACATGGACGACCTGAAACTTTTTGCAAGGACTGAAAAGGAACTAGAGACCCTAATAAATACAACCAGGACTTTCAGCTAGGATATCCAAATGGAGTTTGGTATGGAAAAGTGTGCACTACTAGTTATAAAAAGGAAAGGGAAAACTCGAGACAACGGAAAGCATGGAACTACCCAACAAAATGAAGATAAGGGCATTAGGGGAATAAAACGCATATAAATACGTGGGAGTCTTGGAAACAGACACTATCAAAGCAACAGAAATGAAAGAGAGAATTGAAAGGAATACACCAGGAGAACAAGAAAACTGCTAGAAACAAAATTATATAGCAGAAACCTAATAAAAAATATAAATACATGGGCAGTATCACTAGTAAAATAGGGTGGATCAAAAAACTGAGACAGCTCGATCAGAAGACCAGGAAACTCATGACAATGCACAATGCACTACACCGAAAGGACGATGCTGACTGACTCTATGTGAAAAGGAAAGAAGGCGGCAGAGGACTAGTTTGTAACAAAGACTGTGTAAATGACAAAAAAAAAAAAAAAGAAATAGAAAAATACATAACGCAAAACACCGAAAGAATAATCATTACAGCAACAGACACTGAAAAAATCGGCAAAACAGAAAACATGGAGATAAAAGAAAGACGAGAAAAGAAAAATGGGAATAAAACAATTACACGGAACATTCATAAGGATGACAAAAGATGAGAATAGGGAAAACACTTGGACACGATGTGAAAAGGACACATAAGCCGAGAAACTGAATTTCTGATAACTGCAGCACAAGGATAACTCGATAAGAACCAACCACATCAAAACAAAGATCGACAAAACACAAGAAAACAGCAAATGCAGACTCTGTGGACAAAGAGACGAAACGATAAACCATATAGTAATCGAATACAGTAAACTGACCCAAAAAGAATGCAAGAACAGGCACAACCAAGTGGGAAGGGCAGTACACTAGGACTTATGCAAACAACTGCATCTGGAACGCACAGACAAATGGCACAAGCATAAACCGGCAACTGCACTGAAAAATGAGAATCAGAAAATCCTATGAGACATGCATATACAAACTGATAAACCTATTATGAGCGAGAAGACCGGATGCTGTAATAATTAACAAGAAAGAAAAGTCTGTCAAATCGTAGACTTTGCTGTCCCAGCTGTCCACAGGGTGAATATCAAAGAAAAGGAAAAACGGAGCAAATACACAGTCAGAAAGCTGAAAGGGATATGGATGATAAAGAAAATCAGGATAATACCTATAATAATAAGAGCACTAGGAACAATTCCGAAAAGCTTTGAAAAAAGAATGGTAGAAATTAGAATCAGAGGAATGGCTGAAAAGCTACAACGAATAACTATAATGAAAACAGCTGAAATAGTAAGGAAAACCCTTGAATGTGGAGACTACTGCACATGAGCCACATGAGCCACATGAGCCACATGAGCGGGCCAGACAAACTGCTGCCGAAACAAAACATAAAAAAAGAGTAACATGGAACCAAGAACACTAAAGCTGCATCTCTATAAGTTCACTATCGTGGTCGGCGAGAAATCAATGGTAAGTGACTGTTGCGGTAACGCAAATTTATTTGCAAATGTTACCGAAAGATGTGGAAAGTACTGGAAACTTGGGGAGACTTGTTGTCACTCAGCTTCCTGGGAACACCATAGGTTGTTCTCAAGGAGAGGTCTTTGAAGACCTGTGTGAAAGCTCCTTGTGAACCAATAATTATGATGATGATGATGATGATGATGATGATAAACAAACAAACAAAAAAAGCGGGCACTCCGAATTTGCAACAAACAAGCGGACACGCTGTCTCTTAAAAAAAAAAAAGACTAGTGCGTTTTATCAATGCTTATTGCTCCTCAACACCGACGCGTGTACACACACACACACACACACACACACACACACACGCACACACAGAAGAAAAGAAGAAAAAAATAGGCGACAATAAAATAATAAAAGTAAAAATTATAGTAACCCAAGTCTCCAAACATTTGTTGTTTGTGACGCACACGCGAATCAGTTTCATGAAATGAGAAAGAAAGAAAACATAATAATCCCTTAAATAGACTCGTCCATTAAATGTTAAAAAAAAAAAAAAAAAAAAAAAAAATAGGATCTCCCCTTGCGTGTTTTTTTACGGCTTCAAACGTCGCTTTGTGCGCAGACGGGAGAACAAATACGGAAAAATTAGAACCGATAAAACAGGAACAAAATTAATATTTAAGAAGTTTTTCGCGGATGATGACCAAACAAGCAACACAAGGTAAGTAAAACATCTTTATAACAACTTAAACAAAAATGTATATTATATACAGTTGTGGCTCTTTGATACAACAGAAACGCGTTCGGAAATACATATTTTCATTTTTTTTTTTCGTTTGTTTGTTTTTAGTAGTATAATTTATGATACTTGATTTTTAGTTAACTTTAAAATTTTAATTCTATGTAAAAATTACCTTCTGTTTGTCAGTTTAAAGACTTGTAAAAAAATATAAAACAAAAAAAATAAACCTTCAAATTTCGCGTTGCCACAAATGAGTTACCGCGTCGCGTCGCGTCGTCATTCATTTCAATCATTGATTGAAAGAAAGAATGTCCGGCTTTTGTTTACGTCGTGACCATGCGAAATTCGAAATTTGTTTTCAAACCTTAAACAAATGTCATTTAGAAATAATTTCTAACTTGACTTAAAGTTTTTAAAAGAAACCAAGTATTATGGTTCATTTTTGTGTTCCGAAACAAAACGAGAGAGAAATATGAATTTTGAAACGAGCCCCTGTCGTTTCCAAGAACCGTTTGGCGTTTCTGTTATTTTCTTTTAACCTTACTGCAGTGCAGCGGGTTTATTGTTATTGTCTACGATTAATGTCCGCACCTATCCCGAATCAATGATACCGGTCTCATCCGCGGAGACAATTTGGGCAGTGTAAACAACGAACCAAAATAGTGATAGACACAAATATATAACAACTAAATGTTACCAAAGGCAAGATAAGGTACTGCCAACGTGACATTCATTGGTTGGCTTTCTATCAGCATTTTGTTTAATTTTCGAGTTTTGAGCGATTATCGAACTCCAAAAATGAAAACCTCATGTCCGCCATCTTATTGTCGTTTTAACTTAGCAACTTGATACTACTTGTTTTTTCTAACTAAACACTTTAAAATAAGTTAAATGATCAAACACTTACCCTTATAGGTAGGTAGAAGAGTAACTTATCTTGGCGTTAACTAAATTTTATTTATTTTATATTTGGATTTTTTTTTTTTTTTTTTTTTTACAACTTTTTCGCTTCGTTGCCTATAGTAATAAATGCCCGACAATTCTTTATTAAAGTGTAGTATCTGTTGCGATTTGACCTTGGTCAGAGGGGAAATCTTTCTCGCTTAAATAAATTTTGGTACTTGTGCACTTTTGCCACCGTGCTGAAATAATAACGTTATTATTTTGAAAGCCATTCTTAATACGGGGAGGGGAGGGTGTCTTGTAACTATTTTGTGCTCCCACCTCATAATTTAATTACAAAAAAAAGATATCGTGAAGCTTGAATTTTACCCGAAAAAAACTATTTAAAAATAGTGTGGTAGCAAAAGTGCACAAGCACCTACATTTTTATTTTTGTCCCAATCAAGAGTGCGCTTTTACGTGTTAAGGACGAAATAACTCCACATAAAACTGACTTTGTGTCTAACTTGACCCGCGTAATCAAACAGGTTTTTCTTTTAATATATAAAAAGCTACTCAACTAGCGCATTTACTGCTTATTTTTTTCATCCAAAACTTAGAGAAATAAGGAATTTTAATGAAATCTTCAATCTACATCAATAAAATTGATGTAGAACGAGTACAGTTAAAAACCAAATTAATGACATAGCAGTTTTCAAAAGCGCGAACATTTTACGTGGTTTAAATTTCGGTCAGATAAAAAAACACGCGTGTTGTTTGTTTCTCCTTTAGCCAATTTAAGCCGGCTTTGGTATGGAGGCGGGGAGGAGACGGTGGCGCCAATCCTATCTACCACTTGCGCGGATCATAAATGAAATGTCACCGTGATATTCGCAAGGCACGAGTACACGATGCCCTAATGTCACAAAGGACAAGGAAAATGCTCCGGTAGTTTTCGTACTTAATATCCATGTAAAATAATAGAATTACGCCAGGAGTTTAATTTAACGTATATAAATTATTTCTGGTGGGATGGGGGGGAAAAAAAAAAAAAAAAAAAAAATTTTCAGAATTTCACCTGTATTAAAAATACTAAAGAAAAATCGTTGCTAGAGTCAACAAATCGTGTTTAAAAAAAAAAACATTTTTTTTAACATTTCGTTTTAAGCAAAACAATATTACGTACTTAACTGTCATGTCGAAAACAGTAATATATTAAAAAATCATGAAAATTCATCGGGTAGAATAACTGTTATTGTGTTTTTAGTAAAAAAAAGAAAAAGAAAAGAAGTCTATCGCTATAGGTTACAACTGTCGAAAGCCATTACGGTGTAATCTAAATTTTACGTTCCGAGTTATGTCCCCTGTGTGTGAACTCTTCGCCTACTTATCAACATCTAAAAAAAAAAAAATGCAATTTTACCCATTTTTCCGTAAAAGTTTCTGCTCGATGAATTTTCGTAAATTTTTAGATATATTACTATTTTCGACATGACAGTCAAGTACGTAATATTGTTTTTGCTTTAAACGACATATTAAAAAAAAAAAAACTGATCTGTCGACTTTATCTTAACAAGCACCGAAATGTACGCATTCGTGGCGGAAAGAAAAAAAATGTAAATTCATCAAAGTGTATTATAATTTTAAGCACTTAATGGGAATTCGTAGGCATTACACAAATCTCGCAAGTTTTAATTATGTTGACTTATCTCTCTTGTTTCTTGGGACTGTTTTCAAAATGGCGTCGCGAGATAGTCATTCCTCCTCGGTTAGCCGTAAAATTTGATTTTCTTACTTAAAAGTAAAACTACATGAACAGTTTACCTAGTTTTAGGAATATGACATTATAGTCCCACCTGCGTAGGTACATCGTAAAGATTTTTCTTTCTTCGTTTCTTTTAAATAAAGGATGAACTCTTGACAAGCACAAAAAAGAATACATACTATTGACTTTTTCTTTAGAGCGGATTTTTTTTTTTTTTTTTTTCCGAAATTAATTTTCGGCGATGGAGATTGTCGGACTTGCTATTTGTTTTCCAACATAAATCTTTCTAGTGCTTTTTTAATTTTTAATGTAACAAACACTCGCCTAGCTAAAACAACCACTAGCAAGTTTCCTCACTCTCTATCTGTGCCCAAAACTAAACGAATATTCCATGAGTATATTAATTTATTTTTATTTCGGACTATTATTCTCATCTTTATTTGTTATTTTCATCCATATTGGTTGTTGTTTTTAACGACGTTTCGGCCAACTATTCCTCAGGCCTTCGTCAGGTGGTAACCGCGACGGATAGGAACTTCGAATCTCCTAACTGCATTCTCAGCAATTACTGCCATCCGTAGTTGTTGTCGTCTCACCACGTTTTGGCCAAGTAAGCCTCTGGCCGGCTTTGGGTAGGATTGAAACCGCTATTTTCAGACAATGTCCATCTGGAACCGTAGAGATTCAACACCTCTATCAACTGCGCCACAGGCCCTGAAGGAGGATCAAGGTTGGATTCTTTGATCTTATAAATCCACGTTTATTTATTATCTGATCTTCCATAGTCGGGTCCGTACCGATTGGTATATATATTATTCCAAAATATGGCCGAAACGTCGTGAAAAAACAACCAATAAAGATTAAAACAACAACTAATAAAGATGAGAATAATAGTCCGAAATAAAAATAAATTAATATATATAATGCTCATCTCAAAAATCAATTCCAATTAAGGAATAATATATATACCATGAGTAGATTTTTTTCCCCTAGAACTGTCCTCCTCTGGAATGAAATACCGTGTGTCTGCTTCTCAACTGACTATAACATGGTCGTCTTTAATATGAATAAATTCCTATTCAGTCGCCCATTTAAATAATCTAGCCCAAGTTCCACCATAACCGATCTTATCACTTACACTTTGCCGTTATCCTCGAGTGGCCTCTGGGTCTTAATAAGTTGTGACCTTCAAGTAAAAAAAAAAAGGACAGGACGGAACTATCGCCAGATGGACAAAATAAGCGAGTCATTTCTGATGACATAAAGAAAAAACACATTCTGTTTACTTTTTTTAATTTTTTTATTTAAAGTGGAAGATCGTTTCTGAATTCATTTCAGACGGTGGTGATTGTCTGACTTGCTACTTGCTTTTCAATGTATACTTTTTTTTTGTTTTAATTTTTAATAAGTTGGAGATGAACAAAAAAATGCAGGTCATATCTGATTACCTAAAGAAAAACACTAACCTTAACTTTGCTTTGAATAAGTATTCCATTATCGTTATTTTCATGGCAAGTGCTCGTCTTAACTCAATCTATACCCCCTTACTAAACTTACACAAAAAATACTCGACTAGCTACAACCACTATCAACAATTTCCCTGTATTCTCTCTGTGCCTAAATCTAAACGCAGATTCCATGAATGAAGCTTCTTTCCTCAAACTGATCGCCTGTCGAACTCTGTTCCGCAGGCCTGCTTCCCTGCTGGCTACAATATTGTAGCCTTCAAGTTCAATGTGAGCAAGTTCTTTTTGAGCCGACCCCCCCTTAAATAATCAAATTCTATCCAATTTCCACCATTAACGATTACTACACTATCACCTTACATTCATTAATCTTTATCCTCGAGTGGCTTCCGGGCCTTAATAGGTAGTGTCTCCGTTTGTAAAAAGTAAAATGAACCCTGCATTATTTGGAGTTAGGAGAGTGTTCGGACATGAAAAATAAATAAATAAATAAATGAAAATTAAAAAAAAAATATAAATAAATAACACCGATGTTAAAAGCATCAAAGGCGTTAGCTTGCTAAAAATAAAATAGAAAAATAAAAAAAACAAACAAAAGAAAGCTGTTGCGTAAAGAAACAAAGAAGAAAGAAAACCTTTTGAAACTGGGAAGTTAAAAATTAAAACACACATATATATATATATATATATAAAACCGGTATGGAAACGTCCAATTGAATGCCACAGGTAGAACAGGCAATAGATTAAGTTTTTTTTGTTTTGTTTTTATATCAGGTTTTCTTTCTAGATGCATATCTTAACGAATACTAAAAGTGCGTCTCTCCCAGTGATTCTACCCCCCCCCGATACAAACATCGAAATCAAAACGCCCCGACGCAGCATATACAGCGCCAAGCATTCTCAAATAGTCACCCACCTGGACAGTGCCCCGGCCTTCTTAGCCCAGGGATGCTGATTGCTGCACTAAAAGTTACATGTGGGGTCATCCCCACATATCAGACCATTGGTCTTCAGACAGTTTTAGCCCATGTAAGGGAAACCCTTCATACCAATTGTCACTATCCAGCCCCCCCCCCCAATCGGGGGGAGCTAGTCCCCCTTTCCCCTCCCCTTCCTACTCTCCCTCCATATTAAAAAAAAAAACGGCCTTGTGCCTAATTCGCTCAGTGGGGGAAGTAAATAAATAACCGCCCATCTGGACTGGCAATGCGGGGTAAGTCTGAGGTGGTTGCTTCACTTACTATTTGCTTTCCCGCTTCCCCTCATCAGTTGAAATTGTCTCTCCTGGTGACGAAAAAAGGTATATTATTTATTCTTTAACTTTTGCGTGACAGGTCGATACTAGTGTACTATTGGGAATCGGAAAAATCGGATTTTTTTTTTGGAGGGGGTAGCAGAATTGGAAAAATGTGACTATTTTTCGTTGCTTTTCGATTTGTGTGTTTTTTTTTTTTTTAATTTAATTTTCCTTTTTTTATGTGTAACATTTGTTTCTGTGTATTTTTATTAAAAAAAAATTTTTTTTTTTTACATAACCATCACCACTTATCAAGGCCAATAGACCACTCGAGGATAAAGGTTAAAGAGTGTACTGTAGTCAATTGGACAATATAGTAACCGTTAGTAATGGGAATTCGGTGAATCTGTTAACTTGTATGGAACGGCTCATCAAAAACTTGTTTACGTTAGACTTGAAGACAACCATATTGTAGTCAGCTGGAAAGCAGGAAAACGGAAGCCAATTCCATAGGCGTGCAGTTCTATCTCCATTTTTTTCTTCTCCGATTGTAAGAGTCAGTGCCAACATTTGTACAACATTTTTTGTGTCTCTTTTTCTTTTCATTCTTTCTCGATTATATTTTTTTGATTTTGATTTTTTTTTTGTAAGTTTGTGCGCCCCATCTGTCTGTCAGCCTTTTACATTTTTTTCCTTCATTTTCTCGCTTCCATGTGAGCTCCATCTGTCTTTTTACTTTCCCCGTTTTTTTTTCTTTTTAGCTTGTAAGGGTCAATCTTACGTCACAGAGGCACCATTTGGGAAACTGTGCTTACGCCCCCTCCCCTACGACAACCGCCGCCTGTATGCTGTTATTTTCTGTCTTCAATTTTTCTTCCCTTTTCGTTTTGGTCGTGTCGTCGTCTCTCACATTGACGATCGCCGAGGATTCAAGCACTGGTTTACAAGTATAAAAATAAAGTAGAAGAAAAACCCAACAAACAAAGGAAAACAAAAAAAACTTACAAGAGAAAACAAACTCTAACATATTCTGTAGACAGCAGTTGTACTTTGTAGAAGTGTGGTGGGGCATGGGATATCATCACGGAAAAGGACACTCTAAACGCTAATGTCCACATGTTATCTGTCGAGGCATCTTTGTCGACGGTGGATCAGTTCATCTCATCTGCTAAAAATCTCGCGATTTTGTCCGAGTCGCAAATTGTCGCAAACTGGAAACGCTGAACTATTCTGACTTGTAAATTTTATTGACTCAAAACCAGAAATCCTATGTCCGATCTTTTGTTTTAGTGACCGCAAAACCTCATTAATAGAAACTGATTAATTCCACGATTGCTCCATCAGCAAGCAATGGCTGATTATTCCGAAACAGACCACCGACTGTGTGGCGTCATCTTGTGCCGAGAGTTTAAAAAGGTCTCGGCGACCACCAATCGCCCTGTCACTAAACTTACTTCCTACGCTTTTAGTTTGCTGACGAATCAACCCTTCCATTGTTGGGTTTTTTATTGCTTACCGCCATAACATCACATAAACACGGAAGTTCTTTTTGTCATTTATCCGAACTAATATTCACTCAAGCATTAAGTAGGATTGACAAATACGGTGATGGTTCGACTTTACCAGCTTCTAACATTTCAGTTTATTTGAATAAATATAGAAATATCAAATTAACTGAGCTTGCACAACAGAATGTCATTCAGAAACTAATGCGTGATAATACTAACATTAACGCAAATCTTAAAACCGAATAGTAAAGGATTGTATGGTATAATCGATATCTCCAATGTACAAACATACACAAAAAACGCCGCCCCCCCTCAAATTAAAATAAATAAACAAAAGGAAAACGCCATTCGGATGATGCAAGATACACAGAGAAAGAGACAATCTACGCTATTTTGCAAAATGATAGATCGCGACTAACCCTAATCACAACAGCGACAGTCGGGCTTTCGGGAGGAGCAAATTTATAGCTTGTTGTTTGAGGCGCCCTCGTCAGGAAATGCCGACGAGGCTAATCAGACTTAGTTTTGCAGTAACGCAAATCTTAAAACCGAATAGTAAAGGATTGGCAATTTGGATTATACCATACAATGTAAAAAACATGCACATAAACGCCACCAAAATAAATAAATAGATAAATAAATAAATAAACAAACAAAAGGAAAACGATGATGATGATGATCTTTACATTTGCAATAAAAAGAAAAAAAAAATTTCGTTCTAGAATATTATAGCATTACTACCGTACGGCAAACAAACATATTCCTTCATTCAGTAAAATGCTTTCCATTAAAAAAAAGTAATGATTCATCAATGATTCTTCTCTTTAAAAATATATTATTCTTTAAATAATACCACTTTTAAGACCCTGATATGCAAAAACGAATTCTTATTAAATTTCTTTGCTTTCTTAACCGTTTGTTATGACTACATTCATTTGATCCTAATTATAATCACTTAATTATAATCACTACTTTTTGTTGGTTTTCTTCAAATTAACAAAATCTGAAATGAATATTGTTTCTTTCTGTTTCTATAAATATGGTTAGAACTAGGTAAATTGTAACTTGAAGTGGTGGAGAGTCCTTTACAAGTATCTAATATATCAAAATCAAATCGATTTTCCCTCTGAATTCAGATATCATAGGACTTTAAGCAAATGCTCTCTATAATTCCAATATGACCACCATTCATGGCTATAAGGGATACAGGTTTTCAGAAATTAACAATCACCTTCAGTCGATTTGAAAATTTCCTAGATTAATTCCGATCTACCTGACTCTCATGAAACCGTCATACAGAAAGCTAATGGGGGGTAACTTCTACTCATTAAACTTTACTGCTACTCTCCTATCAGACACCGGGACTTAAGAGAATATAACTATATTTATACACAGTATACATAGTATACACAGATTAACATTAGAATATATCAAGTAACACTACGAAAACCATCCTTTTGTTGTTTTACACCAAATTACTGAAATGCCATATGAAAATTCATCTTTGTGTTTCTATAAATGAGGCTAGAGCTAGATTTTTCGAGACTTGGGGGTGTAGTTGTTACTAATATATAAATATATTATTTAATTATTGGAATTCTTTTGAGATGAGTAATTTATATATTTTATTTATTTATTTGCGGACTATTAACCACGTCTTTTATAGTTATTGCTGTTTCAATCCTACCCAAAGCCGACCAGAGGATTAGTTGGCCAAAACGCAGTGAGCCGACGACAACTATGGAAGGCAGTAATTAATCAAGATACAGTCGAAGATTCAGTATTCCTCTCCCGTCGCAGTTAACAACCTGACGAAAGCCACAGGAATAGTTGGCCAAAACGTCGTTAAACAACTATAATGTATAAACATCTGTCTACTGTATTGATAAAATGAAGTCGACTTCTATCTCTAAATCCAGTCACCACATGACTATAAACAAACACTCTCCATATAATTATATTATAACCACGCTTCATACGATAATAGATGCGTTTCCAGAAATTAACGGTCACTTTCATTCGAATTCAGAATTTCTTCGATTAATTCCAGCCAATCTGATTCTTAGAAAGAAATCATACTTAAAGGAAATGGGCGTAACTTTTACTCCTTCATTAAGATCTACTGCCACTCTATTATGTATCATTGGGACTTCATTCTTCATTGGATATATATTTGTCAGCTTATTCCCTCATTGTTTCATTTTATTATAGATGTTAGTAAGACTAAGCTCCTCTCCTTTAACAATTACAAGAACCCCCTTCAACCACCGATATCCATGACAAATAACTCCCTACCTAAGAATTCTCCCTTTAAACTCCTCGGCTTAACATTCACAGGAAATATGAACTGGAACATATATATTGAAGACATTAAAAAGGTTGTTACAATGAAGGTGGATTCCCTCTATCGTGCTAGAAAACTAATCACATCTGAGAGTATCCTGTACCTCTACAAAGCCATCATTCACCTATGCATGAAGTGTTGTTGCCACATCTGGGCTGGTGCATTTAGATAGGGTCAAAAAATGAGTCTCCAATCCAATAGATCCCACTTTGTCAACTAGGCTCAAACCCCTGTCCCATCACCGCAATGTTGCATCCATTTGCCTGTTTTACACGTATTTTAATGGAATGTGCACTGATGAACTCATTGTACTTGTGCCCCCTCCACGTATATATCCCCGACAAACCCGCTAAGCAGAAAAATCACACCCATTCACTGTTGAGGTCCCTAAATACCAAAAAGCTTTCTACTCTAATAGCTTGCCTAGAGTAACAAGACTTTGGAATTCCCTTTCTGCTACCTGCTTCCCTAACTGTACTGATATGCAGAAGTTCAAATGTTGCGTAAACCAACATCTTAATTTTTCTTAGGCATGATCCCAATTAGTAGCCCTTTACGTCCAAGTGGCATTATGCCTTGTTTTGGGTGGAGGTAAGTAAAAAAAAAATATTCTGTGATATTATCTTTCAGCAAATATTAATTCCCTCGACAAATACAAACCTAGAAACTTATTTTCATGACGTTTTGATTGGCTGTCTTCAATCTTTGAATATTCGAATATAATTGCCGAGTACTAAACAAAAATGGCGTCTGCTAATTCTCCATTCAGTAAAATGCCTTCAGTTACAAACAACTAAAACGAAGAAATATTATAAATAATCTACCAAAGGTTTTTATTATTCGCAAGAAAATTCAAGTTGGTTAATTTTCAACAAATTGTATAAGTGCTGTGGGGACTTACCAATGCACAGAAATTGAACGCTTACTAACTGTAGAAATAGACAAAAAGGTACGACCTTCGGTGTGGTCTGTTAACTTTAGTTTGCATTAATCGAGGTTCTAACCTCGACTATCAGTCCGACAGAAACTACGTCACTTCGGTGTTTTTTTTTTTTTTTTTTTTTTTTTGCTGTCGGACTGATGGCAAATGCTTTGTGTAAACCTAGGTCAACTTTTCCATTTCTTGCCTCCCGGCTTTCGAGAGGATCAAGTTTATCGCTTGTTGTCTGAGGCGCCTTCACCAGGAAATGCCGACGGAGCTACTCAGACATTATTTTTGCAGAGCCGAAATGCTCTTTCTTTTGGAGCACTGACTCATTTTCTTCCCTTCCCGACCTTGTGCCACATCCTCTCACGGTGGGAGAGAGGTAAATATCGGGTTGTTATTTCGTAGTACGCCGTCTTGGCGAAATGTGCTACGATTGTTGCTCGTAGTTTAATATGTTTTTGTTTCAATATATTTTACCTTTTTCAAATTCTAACCCATATCCGTGTACGTGTTTTTCTTAGTAACCTTTCACACGCTACAAGAACGTGGCGACGAAGGATTAGAATTTACAAAGGGCATATCAACAACAACTGTACTAACAAGGATTCGAGAATTCATGATGAGAAAGCTGAATTTAAATATCCAGTGCTGTACAATAACTTGGCAACAAACACTCTCACAAAAGAGATACCCACAAGATCTTTGCGACGAAGGATCTAAATTTAGAAGAAAAAAACAAAAAAACAAAAAAAAAACACTAAAAGTTTTCAACTAACGTAGAGTAAAAGAAAAAGATAAATTTATATCGGTAACTGCACTCCAAAGAATTATAAAAGTGCAACAGAAAAAAAAGTCGTTTTTCTGGACACCGACAAAAGTGCTCAAAACTGATTAAAAGATATTTCCACATAAAATTAAAGAGAAAAAGTCGGTAAGTACGTTTATCTCCGGTTAAAATGTTTATTTTTCTCTCAGATAAAGAAAACGTAAATTTTTAAAGGACAACGGTAAGCTGTAATTATTTGTAATTCTTGTAACGTTTTTTTTCTCAAGTAAATTTCACCCTTGGAAAAAAAAGACGGCTTTAAACAGATAATTTTAACGATACTTCAACAATAACTTCAGAAACGACAGATACTAAAGCAACAAGGATACCTAAAGCAGATACTTCAACAGCAGAAACCTAAAGAAAAAACAGAAAACGGAAGAAAATACTAATTCAGCTACAAAACAAAAAAAAAAATCAGGAATTACTTCTCATCTAACTTTTTAACTAACAAACCTAACACGGACAGTAACACTATACAGACATGATGGAAGGCTCCTATCGCTCTGCGTCACAATCATGTTGGCACACCGGTTCTCGCCAGATCACCGATGTTAAGCAACGTTGAGCCTGGCCAGTATCAGATGGGTGACCATTTGAGAAGGCGAAGCGCTGTATGTACCGCAAGATAAAATATCAGATTGAGAAACTGGCGCGGTCTATTCTTCTCTCGAGGGTAGATGGGACTCTCGTAAGCCATGGTAGGCACCCCATCTAGTGATGGCGTCACGATAAAAAATACCCTTGATAGCCCTAGCGAAGCATCAAGTATTCAGCTACCAACAAGATTTGAATTACACTACAAACCTGTTTAGTGAGTTTAATCTCGGCTACGGCCGCGCTGGATGGATGGATCGCTCTTGGGATTTGTACACAACTGGCCAACTATTAGATGGTCTGCAACAACTGGTTTTTGTTTCGTGAGAGTCAGGTTGGTCGGAATTAATCTAGGAAATTATCGTTCCACCCTGTATTAGCAAAACTCGAAAACGAACCTAATCTTGCTTTACAGAAACCTGCAGAGGATTACCAAAGAATTATAAGCATGAGAAGCGACCCCCAAAATATAAAGGAATCGGGTGTTGCATACGCCAGGAAAGTAAAGGGGACTTAAAAAATAACGACTCTAAACAAACAAAAAATAACAAAAAAAAAAGAGAACGAATATATTCATTCAGTCTCAGTATAAAGCAATGAATTACTTCCATGAAAAGAGAAAAAAATGGCTACCCGCAGTTTAAAAACTAATGGATTAGTCAGAAACATTGAAAGAATAGAAGAGTCACCAGGTAGCAAGTGCAACGTAAAACGTAAAAAGATTTTTGTAAAAGAGAAATTTGACAAAAACAAAATTTTATAACAAACCATTTTTTAATACCTTTTGTATGATAATATAAAAGTTATTTTCATGTTAGTAAATGTTTATGGTACAAACGCCTGTGTGAGTAAAAAAAAAAAAAAAGTCGAGTGAATAGTAGCAATTTACTCAGTGTGAATTATATATGTATGCGAATATTTTGCAGCGTTGTATTGTGTGTGTGAGTGTGTGCGTGCGTTAGTTTAGCTTGTTCTTGTCAGTGCGTGTATAGGTGTGCGCGAGTTGATGAAGCTGATATGTGACTTATTGGGTACTTTCCTTCTGTGACTTTCCCCAGTCTCTCTTCGAGTGGTTCTAAAATGGGTGATCAATTTACTAGAACGTTGCATTAGAAACTGAGCACATCTTACAAATGGCTTAAAATTGTTTTCTTTTTTTTATATAATCTAGTAGATTAGTGAAAAATTGAAAAAAAAAAAGACGAAAATAAAAAAAAATATGTAGGAGGTTACCGCTCACACACATGAACCAAACAAGTAGTTTTTTTAGTTTTCTTTTTTTTTTTTTTTTTTTTTTTTTCGGTTCTCGATTCAAGAACTCAAGTTTCATTTTGTGTGCTTACCTTTAAGTTGTTGTTATAACTTGTAACCAGATTGTACTGGCCACTATTATTAGCAGACATTGATGGTGGTGGTGGGAGGGCTGTATTATAAAAGAACGTATTTGTTTTATGTTGTTCCTTTCTTTTCAATTTCGCCATGTTCTTTTTATTGAAACGAATTTTCGATTGCTCAGAAATGTCTGTATCTGGCGTTTACTATTCGGACCTCTTTCTTTTAAATCGAACCTCAAATCCATTGAAAACCAGATTTCTTTCTATGATTTTACACACAGTTTAAAAACGAGTGAACCAGTCAGAAACAAGAAAAATTACCCCCACGACTGATGCGGTGAACTGTATCGGAAAAATTTCTGCCCGTTCCGATATAAAAATTGTCAAAACTGTGGCAAATTTCGTCGCAAAATTTCGCAGTTTCGAAATCGATGACACCCCCCCCCAAAAAAAATGGAGTGAGACAGAAAAAATCTAGTGAAAAGTCTAACGAGAATTTACGCAAATACGTAATTTTCAAGAAATTTAACAAAACCGTGAAATTGCAATTGAACATTGGATCAGACCTGTCGATTATAAATTTATATACTTTAAAGAAACTGAACAAACCAACTTTGCCGGAAACACTAAAGTCATCACGTACGGTGACTGGTAATAAGATTAATTTTATTAGAGAATTATATTTACTAGTAAACTTGAACGTGATTATTAAAAAGTTGGATGTGTACATTCTATAAAGAAGTCTTATCTATTTGGTTTAAATTTGATAAATAATTAATTTTAAACTCAGAAATTTATCAGACAATATTTTTAATCAAAAAAATGTGTTAGAAGTTTATCAAAGAAACGAAAACGTATCGTACGAAATCCCTTAAAAATCAAGCTATTTATACAAAAACAAAAAAACAAAAACAAAAAAAAAAACGAGTTACTCAACCACCTGGGGTCGAATTTTACATTAATAACGGTTAAAATAGAGCTAAGTTAGAGCTTTTATTATGGGAACAATCCAGGGCAATTCTCGATTGCCTTGCTGATTCAATTTATTTGGGCGATGAATCATCCCAAAACAAAGAAAAATGGCTTCAGTTAGCAAATTTGGGAATGATAATAATACGTAATAATAATATTGTTTTGTGAAGGAAACCATTGATTTAGGGAGAATAGTATTAAAATTTGTTTTTTGGCTAAACTTGGGAAGCAGTATTTTACCCGGAGGCCAATCTCCAAGAACAGCCGACGTGAGAACAAATTCAATAGAAATTTACTGCAATATGCGAGTATGCACGGAGCCAATCAGAAGAGAGGTAAATGTGTCGTAGCGACCCCTGATTGGCCGGTTGGGATCCGGGAAGCTTCACTCCCCACCTATCTACCGATATATAAGTTTATGCAAGAGCGGGTTTTAAAAAGAAGTTAGATGCCAGATAAGAGTTGAGAGTCGAGACCAGTCCCCAATGGCATTTCAGGCCGCGTTTAAATAGAGATTCTGCCGTTAACATCTCTCGCTTGCAAGCTGCAAAACATTTTCGCCCCATCTTGTATTTGCAAAAATAAGTCAGTTTGTGTGCGAAAAAAAAAAAAGAATCTCTTGCTGACAAGATTACTGCAACACAGGCTTCCCTCTTCCAACCCAGCATCCACCTCTACTGACTGTTCGTGATAGAACAATCAGATTCATGTAATCGTGTCGACTTTATCATATATGAAAATTGAATATGGACTTATAGATAACCGTTACCCAGTTAAGAGCTCTCAGACGCAGACAATACGACACATGTTGAAATGCGGACTCTGAAGTGATTAATTTAAAGTACCTATATTTTTATCTATTTAAAGTGGTATTTTATTAAAACTTTGTAGTTATATACTTTTAGTTAATATAACTTGAGGTATTTTTCAGTAAACCTCTATCAGGAGAAGGGGCCTACCTCAACGCCGAAGAGAGAACTGTGGCCCGCATATCAACAACAAAAACTCGCCAATCTTTCACGAAAAACACGCGTCTAGCTGAATCCACTGTGAAAAATTTCCCCCACTCTATATCTGTGCCGAAATCAAAACATGGATTCCATGAACAAAGCTTCTTTCTTAGAACTGCACGCCTGTGGAACTTTGTTCCGTCTGCCTGCTTCCCACCGGACTACAACTTGGATGTCTTCAAGTCCAACGTTAAAAAATTCCTAATGAACCGCCCCCTTAAGTAAACACTTCATCAAATCTCCACACTAACTACTTGCAATAAGCCTTATCCCTGAGTGGCTTCCGGGCCTTGATAAGTGGTGATCACTGTAAAAAAAAAAAAAAAAAAAAAAAAAAAAAAAAAAAAAAAAAAAACTGGCGTGTGCCGCCCTGTCTCCCTGGATTGGCGGACTTTTCATATTGAAGCTGAATAACCAGAAACCCTCGTTAACCCTGTCTCCGTGTAGATGATCAGGCCAAACTATCGTTCCGTGAGAATTGTTCTAGGGGCCAAAATATCCGTTGAACATTATTGTGGGCGGAAAGGCTTAACAGGAGCTTATATACCGGCGTGACTCCCCAAGTGGGTAGCATCGGGTTATACGATCAAAGTCTTTAAACACGAATTGCATACAGCACATTCAGGAAGGCAGTTATAAGAATAACGCGCATAATTCGAAAATATGTCGAGAAATAACAAAGCAACAATTAAAATGTGAGCAGAGAATAAAAGCGACGTCAATAGTTGTATAACAAGATCTGTTTTAATGCAAACAAAAAGAGGTTGAAGCGTTTTCAGGAAACCAAAAAAATATTATACATTGAAGCATTAAGTAGGATTGACATACGGTGATGATTCGACTTTACCAGCTTTTAACATTTCAGTTTATTTGAATAAATATAGAAATACCAAATTAACTGAACTTTCACAACGGAATGGCATTCAGAAACTAATGCATTATAATACTAAAGTAACGCAGATCTTAAAACCGAATTGTAAAGGATTGGAGATATCGATTACCCCATACAATGTACAAAACATACACAAAAAACACCCCCTCCCCCAATTAAAAAAAATAAACAAAAGGACTACGCCATTCGGATGACGCTAGATACACATAGGGAAAGAGCCAATCGATGCTATTTTGCAAGATGATCCATCGCGACTAACCCTAACTAGAACAACAACGGCCGAGAAAAAAAAATTAGCAACCACTGACTACCAACCCAAAAGCGAAAAAGATATTTACAAACTTTTTGCGGAGCAAAAAGTCTTGGGAGGAGAGTGTTGTGGAGACTTGCGAATGCACCGAAAATGCAACCTCGACAATCAGTTCAGCAGAAACAGACATTTTTATGACCTTTTTGCTGTCGGACTGATGCAAAATGTTCTGTGTAATCCTAGGAGGTTCATCCTTCCAGGCCTTGCCTTCCGGAATTCGGGAGAAACAAATATATCGCTTGTTGTTATAGGCGCCCTCGCCGAGGAATGCCGACGGGGTTAATCATAATTACTGTTGCAAGGCCAGAATGCTCCTTCTCTTGGGGCGCTGGCTCATTTTTTCCCTTTTTCGACCCTGTCACATCCTCTCGCGGTGGGAATGTGGTAAATATCGATCTGTTAACTTCGTAGTATGCCATCTTGGCGGAACGTGCTACGACTGTTGCTCTTCGTATATTCTGTTTTTGTTTCAAAATATTTTATCTTTCTAACCTATATCCGTACCTGTATTTTTCCTTAGTAACCCTTCCGGGGTCACAACAATAAAGCATTTGTTTTGGGTGACATCATTTTTCTCAGAAAGTTCAGAAATAAAAACATAAATTCAAATTTCATTTTACATCATTGGGATTAACTCTTAAAATTCGCACTGATTGTTTTGTTGTCTTAACTTATTTACATTTTTGACTGTTATCTACAGTTTACAACTGTTAACTCACTGTCTTATGATGTTTATAACGTTCAGTGAATACGTTATGGCTGCTCTGTCTATCCTCCCTGCCCAATCATATGAATACTATAACATGTAAGAATTCTTATGACCATCCCATCTCCAAAGAGTTCTGTTGTTTTGATGTAACTTACCACAAAGAATATGCAGTAACTTGGTTAATTACGACTTCAGTCACCGAAATTATTTACAGTGAAATGTAAACCAACCGAGAAATGCTTACGAAGTAGGATGACTAAAGTTCAACCTACTTTCATTTAATTAGGAAATTATGGACGTAAATTATCGGTTTTCTGTAATTTGCTTCCTTTTTTATTTGTTTGTAAAGACAGTGACTATTCTTTTCCGTCATAATTTACATTTGGGTGTTTCACGTTTAACTTTGTAATTCCAATGTTATTTTTATAGCAACATATAAAATTGGTGACGGATTCTGGTTTTGGAATCCGAAATTGACAACCGGTATTTATAAAAGCAAAGAAAGAAAAAACAAAACAAACTGTTTCCTATTATATTTTAGGTAGGATTTTTTTTTATAGAGAGCAGACAATAAATCATTTTTTTTTATAAACACATAACAATATCGAACTAGTTTTCATATTAAGTATTTTCTTTTTAGTTTGAAAATATTTTTAGTACTTTTAAAAGACAAAACCGAACGGTCTTCATCCTAAACAAACCCTAAGTTAACCCTAACCTAAGTTTTACAAGTATGTTTGGTTCGATTCAAATTCTGTAGAAGCAAATATATATATATATATATATATATATATATATATATTTAGTAGCATGGGTGTCCGGCGTTGCCCGGGTGTTTGGAGGTGTGTTGAGCAAAGGAAAAAAAAAAAGGGGTAGGCTCGAACCCGTACCGCGAACGAGGAAAAGAACGGGGGCAAAACGTAGCGTCTTTGCTATTACGACCACCGCCAAACAGGAAGTGGTGTAGGTTTAAATTAACGCTAGACAATTGAAAAGAGGGGATGACTTTCGAAAATATCGGTGAAAAAAGCGACCCCCTCCTTGTAGAAAACTGCCCAGTTGAAGGTGAAGAAATTAATGTTTTTAGCCAATTTTTCGGTATTTGTCGTCTGAAGGGTCGAGCTTCAAAAGGATACTGATCTTGTGAAAATCCGTCGCCTCTGTCGAAAGTTTTAGGCAGACGTGCAAACATACATACATACATTTATATATTGGTATCTCATTTTCGACCCAAACCCATTAAAAAGCTTGCCCTATGTCTGAATACCCTTTATGTAAAATTTCAAATATTTAGACCAGAAATTGTCTAAGTAATTTGGTAGATCGCAAAGGTAAATGTTTTTAACTTTGACCCCTATTAAGACCCCTTAACGTTTATGCTTTTGGGCTCAAATCAAGTTATTAAGTTAGATCCATGTCCAAGGAACCTATATCTAATATTTCAAGTGTTCAGACCCAAAATTGGCGGAAGAGTTTGGTAGAGTTCTCAAAGAACGAATCGTTGAACTTTGACCCCTTAACAGCCAAATTTCTGGCCAAAAATGGACTACAAATATTTTCCCAAATCTCAGCACCCTGTATATCAAATTTTGATTCTGTAGACTTTAAATTGACAGAGTAATTGCTTAGGGAAATGTACACAGACAAACGCGCGTACACACACACACACACACACACACACACACACACACACACACACACACACACACACACACTCACTTTCACCTTTATAAATATACTAACATTTCAGCCCGGCGTTGCCCGGGTGTTTGGAGGTGTGTGTTGAGCAAAAGAGAAAAAAAGTGGTAGTAGGAAGGCAGGCTCGAACCCGTACCCCGAAGGGGAAAAAATCTGACGTCTTTGCTGTTACAACCACCGCCAAACCGAAAGTGACGTATGTTTTAAGGCTAGACAATCGAAAGGAGAGGATAACATTAAAAAATATCTGAAGTGACCCTGTAGAAAAGGGCCCAGTTTAAGGTGAAGATATTAATGTTTTAGCCAATTTTTCGATATTTGTCGTCTGAAAGGTCGAACTTCAAAATGATTCTGATCTTGTAAAAATCCGTCGCTTTTGTCGAAAGTTTTAGGCACACATGCAAACATACACACATACAGTTATATATTAGTAACTAAAAATTTTCGACCCACACCGATTAAAAAGCTTGTCCTATCTCTGAATACCCTTTATGCAAAATTTCAAATTTTTAGACAAGAAATTGTCTGAGTAATTTGGTAGACCGCAGAGGTCAAATTTTTTAAATACTTTGACCCTATTATGACCCCTTAATATTTATTGTTTCGGGCTCAAATCAAGTTATTAAGATCTATGTCCAAGGATCTAAAATCTCCATTGTTTATACCCAAATTGTTTATCTAAATTTTCAATTGTTTATATCCAAAATTGTCAGGAGTTTGGTAGAGTCCGCAAAGGTCAAATCGTTGAACGTTGACCCATTAACAGCTAAATTTCTGGGCTGAAACTGATTACAAAGATTTTCCCACATCTCAGTATCCTGTATATCAAATTTCTAGTCTGTAGACTTAAAATTAACAGAGTTATTGCGTAGGGAAACGTGCAGACACACAGACACAGTAATACAGACAGACACACAGACACGTTCACTTATATATATATATATATATATATATATATATATATATATATATATATATATCCACACAGTGGTCGCTCATTCTAAAATCTAAAATATTCTATGCACATTTCTTTCTATAGTTAAAACTTTCTTTTATATTCAATCCCCGACAACATCAGGACGCGGGTCCTGCTAGTATATATATATATATATATATATATATATATATATATATATATATATACTAGCAATTCAGCTCGCCTTTGTCCGGGCCCTATGTACTGTTCATAACTTGCCCTACGTGTGAATACACTTTATGTAAGATTTCAACTATTTAGACCCAAAATTGTCTGAGTATTTCGTAGAGACCGCGTGGGTATTTTTTTTTTATAAATTGGGCGCCAATTTTGACCCCTTAACATTAATTATTTTGGTCTCAAATCAAAATATAAAGTTTTACCCATTAGCTACATCTAAAATTTGAAGTCTTTAGACCCAAAATTGGCGGAGAAGTGTCGTAGAATCGGCAAAGGTCAACTCTTTCAACTTTGACATTTTGGCAGCCAATTTTTCGCCCCATAACTAATTAAAATGCTTGCCACCTGTCTGAATACCCGTTACGTGTAAATTTTAAATGATTAGACCCAAATTTTGGTGAGTAGTTTGCTAAACACCGCAAAGGTCAAATCTTTTGAACTTTGACCTCTCGTAAGCTTAAATTTTCGACCCAAACCGATTAAAAAGCTTGCCCTATCTCTGAATACTCTTTATGTAAAATTTCAAATGTTTAGATCAGAGTAATTTGGTAGAGACCGCAAAGGTCAAGTTTTTTAAAACTTTGACCCTTATTATGACCCTTTAACATTTATTGTTTTGGGCTCAAATCAAGTTATTAAGTAAGATCCATGTCCAAGGAACCTATATCTAATATTTCAATTGTTTATACCCAAAATTGTCGGAGGATTTTGGTAGAGTTCTCAAAAGTCAAATCGTTGAACTTTGACCCCTTAACAGCCAAATTTCTGGCCGAAAACCGATCACAAAGATTTTCCCAAATCTCAGTACCTTGTATATCAAATTTCAAGTCTGTAGACTTAAAATTGACAGTTATTGCGTAGAGAAATGTACACACACAGACACGTTCACTTTTATAGATATATAGATTGCGTACTAAAAAATAAACACACACATATAAGCCTGACGATTCCTCACTGAGATGAAACACGGAGGGTTGTGTGTAGCTTGATTGTCATATTTTTCCATAACTTACTTTCTGCTATATAATAATTTATTGTGAATTCAAGAAAGCTTGTTGATTCAGCAATAGCAGATTGATTTAGTGATAAAATAATTTTCTGACTAAAAAATAAAGTTTCATTATTTTTATATAGTTTTCATGGTTAAAAAAACTCCCAAGACGTCATATACCCTTATATCTATCTCTACTAATATATAAAAGTCACTTTGTGTGATGTGCGTGTCATAGGTTCCAAAACGGCTGAGCCTATCTTTTGCAAATTTCACACAAAGGTAATTTATATGTCTGGGAGTGTTCTTAGATATGTTTTGTACAAAAATTCATCCGATAAGTATCGAAAATCGGAAAAACCCGATCTTAAAAATAGTCTTTCTTCTCTTATAGATAAAAAGAATTTTTACAGGCGAGTATTTTACGCTATACCGATGTAACCTTGGCCGGTGTAACGTAAAATATTCCCCAGTAAAAATTGTTTTATCAATAAGGAAAAAAAACAACAACTTATTTTAAGATCGTCAAGCTCAAATATCAGCTGACATGATATTATAAACAAACACAGACGGAATTTGATGAACGACATTATCATTATTTTTATTTTATTTATTTACTTATTTTTTTTCTTAATTAGTCCGTAGGACAAATTATTCCTCGTAATATATAATATTCGGTAGATGATTGATTCTATAATACATGCGCAGATTGCGTAATAAATTAAAATATCAGGGTAAAGCGTATTGTACGGCTGGGCAACGCCGGGCGTCCAGATAGTGTGAACACACACACACACACACACACACACACACACACACACACACACACACACACACACACACACACACACACACACACACACGAAGAGCAATTGCTTTCTGGACCAATCAAACCATTGATTTATTTTCGCTATGTGGATGACACATTCTATCTCTTCGATAACCAAATAGAGGCAAATAATTTTTTCTCCTTACTTATTAAAATGCACCCCGCGTTACAGTACACTTATGAAGGAGAGTCTAATCCCTATCTTTCCTTGATGTATTGGTAACGAAAACATCAAGTTACCTTACGCCAATATACCGTAAACCTCCGTTCACGGGACTGTATACACGTCGGGATTCATTTTGCCCCCGAAAACGTAAGATAAATTTAATTTGGATCCTAAAACATGGTGCCCTTATGATCTGCTCCAAATCAAAGTTGGATGAGAAATTGAAAATAATTACTGACACCCTCTCCAAAAATGAGTATCCGTTGGATGTGATTAGGTCAGTTATACAGAGGAAAATAGCAGTCCTCTGTAACTAAAATTCAAACGGCCAATAAATGGCCAGTATATCTGCGTTTACCTTGGCTGGGAACAGTGAGAAATTTGCAAAGCAAATCTGTTTAACAGTGCAAAATTGTTATTTTGCTTCAAATGTACGTGTCGTGTTCTCTATGAGAACGTTAATACCATCCTCTCGAAAAGATCTTCTCCCCTCTCCCATCATAATAACAATGTAATTTACAATTTTGAATGTAGTTGCAGTGCCAACTATGTAGTCGAACAACATTAAGATTGAACGGAAGAGTCCAACAACACGTACCTACCAAAATCAGAAATGGCACATACCAAACAGACATAATTGCCAATATATAGGTCTTCAATTACTGACCACCTTATAAAAACCCGACTTGTGCAGCGAACTTTAGCACGAATTCTTTTACAATCTTGAGTCGTGTTCAGTCATTATTTCAGTTAAAGATCTTGGAAACTGTTCACGTTCGGTTGAGAAGGCCTTCCCTCTGCAAGCAGAAGGAATGCCTCTTAGGTTTGAGCGTGATTAGTCTCTAGGATCTTCAAGTAATATAACGTTATTGCGTTTTTCCCCCATACATAACGCAACGTCATCTGTACATATTCTCGATTCCCATTCGTGTCTTTCCTCCTTTTTTTTCCCCCCACTCAAATCCCTCGATGCAGCTTTGATAAAGCGAGGGCGAAACCGGTCAGCTGACCCCCCCATTTTTTCCACTCCTTTTATTCTCTTCACCTCGTTAACTTTATTTTAAATGTGGATTTTATTTTAACGTATTAATCATGAATTTTCGTGTTCCCTTCATGATTGCATATATATATATATATATATATATATATATATATATATATATATATATATATATATATATATATACATACTTCAGAATAATGAAATGCAATAAATCTAGTGGTATGTAAATCCAGTGATTATCGGTCTTCTAAAATATTATTAGATGTAATATTTTATATAAGACAATCCCAGCTAAATAAAATGACTAAATATACCAGATAGAGAAAAGAAAACATAATTTAGGAATTTCAATTTTATGATTTGAAAATGTTAAATTGCAAATATAGAATTTTTATTGTTTGCAAAACAAAGAATACAGTTTAATAAATATATTTCATAACCCATGAGTTTTCGATGTTTATTCATCTACTCAGAGGAAAAATATTGACAGGGTTCAAAAGAGTCGCAAATCGGATAGGCCTTGAACTGGCATCTAAGCTTCAGCCTCTGTCCCATCGACGAAATGTTGCATCCCTCTGCCTGTTCTACAAGTATTATAATGGTGAATGTTCTGACGAACTGCAATCACTTGTGCCCCCACGACGTGAACACCCTCGACAGATCCGACAGGCTGCAAAATCCCACCATCACACTGTAGAGATCCCTAGATGTAAAAGATCTTTCTACTCCAGTAGTTTCTTCCCCAGAACCGCTAGACTTTGGAATTCCATTCCAGGTCCCTACTTCCCCAACTGTACTGACGTGCAGAAGTTCAAGTGCAACGTGAACCAACATCTTGCTGCCCAAATCCCTTCATAGTACCCCAGTAGTTGTTACCTATGTTAGTAGCCCCCTACACCAAAGTGGCAATGTGCCTTGTATGGGGTGAAAATGTAAAAAAAAAAAAAAAATGGTTTGCACCTTATTTGATAATGATGATAATTTGGTAATAAACATAGAAAATTAAATGTTAGAGTTTTTAAGCCATGTTAACTGTATAAAATAAGGGAAATTAGATATTGAATCAGAAAAAATATCAAATTTAACTAAATTCCTAAATTATGATATATATATATATATATATATATATATATATATATGATTTATATATACAAACATTGATGGCTATGTATGTGCATACATGTTTCTGTATGTATGCACATATGCAGCCTTCAATATTTGTATAAATTTAATATACCTGCTCTGTTAATTCATTGAGCACTTTTTTGGTACACACATGTTGTTTCAGTGGATGTACTTCTAGGAAACTAAGCTACACCGCCATAATATATATATATATATATATATATATACACACTCACTCACTAAGATATCGATTTTAAATAATCTTATATATATATATTGCTTTACATAAGTATTTATATGTTGATACAGATTTATGAGCATGTTTTGATCAGTTACAAGTAACTAGAGACCCCTTCATGCGATATTGATTATACAAAAATAGAGTACGGGCTCTATTTTTGTAAAAGCAATATCACCTGAAGAGGTCTATGCTCATGAATATGTAGGGAATTCTAATGATTATGTAAATCAAATAAAATATATATCTCGCCTTACTTCGGGATTGAGCATTTTTGTATGAACCTCGTTAAAATTCATTACCCCTGGAAAATATTAACCTGGAATAATTACACGCACGCGCGCACGCGCGCACACGCACACACACACACACACATACACATGCACACGCACACACACATATATAAATGACAAAAGTCTATATTCCAAAATATTTTTCATCTTTCCATTTATTTCATTCAACATGTTAACATGTTCAATTCTTGACAGCGCCTGTCTCGTAGCACAGGAACAATCATATAATTATGTAAATTTTTCAATATTTCCCTTCCTGACTCACAAAGAATAAGAACTCATTAACTTTAAAATGAAAAGAAAAAAGAATTTGGCCATAATTATTTAAATCCGAAAAACTCCGAAAAGTAGTTACATTATTTTTATGATAGTTAAGCTATGATTATATATATATATATATATATATATATATATATATATATATATATATATATATATATATATATATATATATGTCTAAAGAAGCTTTGAATAAAAAAAAATGCAAAAATAAAGAATACAGTTTAAATTCCCGGAAGGAAAAAAAAATTAACTTTAACCTATCGCAGACTTAGCACCTACATAATCCGACTTCTAAAATGTTTATAATGACAAAAGAGAATTCATGTATATAAAGATGGAAAAAAAAGAAGCTTTTACTAAAAAGCATTAAATAGAAATAGACTTAGCATTTACATAAGCCGATTTCGCAAAAGTCTTCAATTTTAAAACAGAATTTAACTACATCAGGATGAGAAGAGAAAACCTTAACTAAAATTTTGTAAATAGAAAACGGGGATCATCAGCTTCTTACCATGTAGCTGTTTCGGAGATTTAAAAGCAGGACAGCTGTTTAATACATGGCTCTCCAGTGGATAATATCAATTCCCCAATAAAAAAAAAAATGTAAAATAATATGGTTACTATTTTAACTAATGTATGAATAAAAAGATGAATTAAATAATAAAATAGAAAAACTATTAATAAGTAAGTTTAGGATTACAAGATCCATTCTGCGACATGTTAACTAGCATATAAATGCTATGAGAATAAAAATGCATAAAAGCTTAGGTACCAGAAAGGCAAATAGATAAGAGGAAGGAAACCTAGCCAAACTTATCTAAAAACCCAATATAGAGTCTAAAGAAGCTTTGAATAAAAAATGCAAAATTAAAAATAAAGAATGCAGTTTAAATAAAAATTATATATTATGGGCTCTTCCGTCGATTTAGACGTATAAGGTCTTGACAAACTAAACATGTTTAATTCGATGTAGCATGCTCACATCTACTCTATCGTAAATGACATCCCAGCCCTGCAAGAGATCTGTAAACAAGCTCACAATGGAAGCAAGAATGAAGATTGCGCGAATGATCGGCTGGAATATTTGCAGATGCTTTTGTTCTTTCACGTCTTACGCACAGTTGGTTAACGTCAGTTTCAGAGAACTGCTTGATGCCCCTCAGACAGGCAAATCTCCATTCATTTCGTTGAAGCAATTCGTTGAAAATCACGTCAAATTCTTTTTCAGCTTGTCTTTAAAGCGAAGCAAAGGTCTACCCACATTTCGCTGTCCACAGTTGAGCTCGCCGTACATCACTTACTTTGGTATCCGGTCGTCTTCCATACGCAAGACATCTCCTGCTCAACGTAACTGTGACTGCAGCAAAAAGCTTTCAATATCGCAGCGCGTGTATAGGTCCGCATTGCTTAGGGTGAAGCCACAAATTGTTCTAAGGCAGTTTTTGTGGAAGACATCAAGCTTCTGGATGTGATTGCGATAGACTGTCCATGATTCCGATCCATAAAGCAGCGATATTAGGAATATATATATGAGAATAACATTCCAAATATTTCTTTTTCTTACCAAACTGTTCTTTCAGTATGCCAAAACTTAGCGTCAATTTTTACAGATGTTTCGTTATACAGAAACAATCAGAAAATAGAATTGTTTGCTTAGAAAGAAATATGCATGACAATATAATGTTGGAATAAAATATTTCTAAGAAGTCGTATCTTTATTTAAGTAGGCATAATGTTATTCTTTTATGTATGATATCTTGTTTTATTTAACAAACATTGAGCTTCTGAACGAAAAAAAAAAACTAGTGTACAGAAAGGGTGAAATATAATTGAAAAACCATAGTTTACCAAAACACACACACACACACACACACACACACACACACACACATATATATATGTCGATGACTACAAATATATATATTACGAAACACGTGTCAGTGGATAATTACATTTCAAAAATAATATATATATACCGCTCCCCATGTGGGGGTACCAAATTGGTTAAAAGGGAAAATTATTCCCAACTTGCATTTAGGTAAAAATGCACTTTCGTAAATAATTGAATTCATTCCAAACATATCGCTAAAACCAAAAACAAAACAACATCTAAGTAAATCGCGATATATCCAGACAGTCAGCGAGATGGTCCAGGGGTAAGGGTTTAGGCTCGTTACCGTTGGGTCCCGATTTCGAATCTCGCTAGATACAGCCACTCTGATGAGTCGTAGACGACGAAACACGTGTCAGTGGATAATTACATTTAAAAAATTATATATATATCCCACTCTGAATTCTAAATTATTTTTTTTTCATTCTTTCTGCCAAGATTTTCTGGATGCTAAATTAAAAAGTGAAGTTTGATTTTGCATAGAATGATTTAGTTGAGTGTGTTATTAATTACATGTGATCTTAGTTGTCTCTTAACGAAGGCAGGGTTAGACAGAATGTCAGTTTTTAATGTGGGGAATCCAACACACTATAAAGGAGGAACTCTAGATTAGTCCAAGAATAAAAACTGTCTAAAAACTGTTGCGTTTATGAAATTAGTTTTACATAATCACTTGAATCAAAGTTAAACGTACAAAAGCCAAGTATCATGGTTCAATTGTGATCTAAAAGGAAAAATTCATTTCGAAGGCGCTCTTGTCTTATAAAAGAATATAGAGGAGTAGATATTATAGGCTGGTCTTTTCTGCTTGTACCGTGATAAAACTTCTCGAATGCATTTGCGCTGTTAGGCGGTATAAGGGTGTTAACTTTGCTCAAAATCGGACTGTTCCTTCTTAAATGATATCTTTTGGATTATCGATTTTTGATTATAAATTTTCGATACTTATTGGAGATATTTCAATAGAAAACCTATCTAAAAACACTCCCAGACACATTAAGTACATCTGCATGAAATTTCACAAAAATTAGCCCAGCAGTTTCAGAGTTCATAGGGAAAGAACTCTCATTTACGCGCACACGCTGTAAGATATTCTGCAGAAATAAGCAGGCTCCTCGTTAGTCGGTTTGTCCGCCCACGATTTTGTTTGAACCTATCAGATTGTTTATTTTTACTAACTGCCGAAACTATTCTTGACGCTAAATTTATGTTTTCAGTCCGGCAGTTTTTCCCAAAGACAACAGGTCGGAATGGACGTATGAAAACTCACTCGCGACTTGTAGCCTCAAAACCTCTTTGTCTCATTGAGAGGCATAATGCCCTAATGTGAGGTGAAATGTTATCATTTGCAAACACGAATGCCCTTATGTTGGGCGAAATATTATACTAATTACACACTGTTGTGCTCCGTGAATTAATTTACTTTCATAATTACAATATATAATGTCTTTTTTTTTTTTTACACAGTGATCACCACTTATCAAGGCCCGGAAGCCACTCAGGGATAAGGGTTATTGCAAGTACATTACGTTAGTGTGGAGATTTGATGAAGTGTTTACTTAAGGGGGCGGTTCATTAGGAATTTGTTAACGTTGGACTTGAAGACATCCAAGTTGTAGTCCGGTGGGATGCAGGCAGACGGAACAGTTCCACAGGCGTGCAGTTCTAAGAAAGAAGCTTTGTTCATGGAATCCACGTTTTGATTTAAGCACAGATAAAGAGTGGGGAAATTTTTCACAGTGGATTCAGCTAGACGGGTGTTTTTCGTGAAAGATTGACGAGGGGGGACCAGAGATTGGAGTTCAGACGAGCACCCTTGCAGAGCCGAAATTAAGGTTAACATTTTGACTTGTCATTTGTCCGCCATTTGAACAGTTATGCACAGTGAACTCGATGACGACTACCGGACTTGCAGTATCCACCTTAGAAGGCATCACTTAACACACGGACCTGTTGCAGATTTTCTTTGACAGCGGAGCATTGTATTCAGCATTAAGCAAAGATACAAGCCCAACTCGGCAGATAGCTAAAGATGACACATCTTTTGCAAAAACAACGAGGTGAGATATCTCACCACACACACACGAAGTTGCTTTATACAGTAATACATTCTACTTGTTCCTTACTTAGGCCATACGCTACTCTGAAAAAAAAAAGCCAAATACAATTTTTGAAGGCCAAACTGCTTTTTTAAAAAAAGCCAAATTCACTAAATTTTACGTTTAAAAAAAAAAAGGGCCAATCTGACAACCCTGAACAAGAATATGAGAGTGACCAACACTAATAATAATAATAACGAAAATAATAGCAACAATAATGATAAAAATAGTTTAAAATATACAAATATTAAAGTATACAAATATTTCTTGATAAAGCTGATATTTTTTCTGTTCATAAAGTAATGTTTTGTGCTATCCAAATAAGATATCATCTCAGCGTTCAGTACAGTCCGATGTCACGAAGATTGCATGTGGTCCAGCTCGTTGTGTTGTCAGTCATTCGACAAATGCTTTTTATGTGTGTGTGTGTGTGTGTTTTTTTTTTTTTTTTTTTTTTTACTAATGAGTTACCTCCCATTAAGACCCAAAATCCATTTGAGGATAAATGCTAATGAGTTTTTCAGGTGGGCAGTGAGATAATATACAATGTATTTTAGACAATAACAGGATATCCGGTTATTGTAGCTGACGTACTTCCTAAAGCGCGATAAAGTAGCCCTACCAGAAATGATGACAAGGCAAATCAGTTCCTTTACTTCTATTCTTCAGTATTTCTATTGTGAAGTGATTTATTGAAATAAAATATAAGAAAAGGACATTATTGAAAAAGTGCACAATAAAAATTAACAAAATTATAAAAAGATAAAAATAACACAATTAGTCTTTTTTTGCACTTTTAATAACAAAATTAAAAAGTTTTTTTATTTTATTTGTAATTTTATAAAAATATGTCCATTAAATTATAAAAATAAGTTTTTGTTTAATTTTTAAAATAAGTTTTGTTTTTTTAATTCATATAAGTGATACATGTTTATGAAAGTATAAAAAATAAAATTATTGAAATCAAAATAACAAAATTTCAAACATCATAAAAAGCGTATCCAATACATACTTCCCAAGTAGTTTTAAAATATTCTTAAAAATGTTAGTAATAATTCTTTTTAAAAATGCAAAAATTGTTTTCAATAATTCTTAAAAAAGAAAACTAATTTCAATAATTTTTAATTAAAATAAGACCGAAAAAACAAAAACTTTTCAATGATTATTAAACAAAAAAAAAAAAAAAAGAAATATCGGAAAAACGTAATAAAAAAAAAAGTACATGCAGAGGAGAGATATGGTCGGGTTTGTATTACTGTACACATAGATTCGAAAAAGTTGTCAAAAAACAAATATATAACAAATAAATATTATCAAAGGCAAGATAAGTTACTTTTCTACCAAACTGGATACATTTTTTTTTTGTTTTTATTCAATGTAACATGTTTATTCAGCTCGAAAAACATGCAGTGTTTACAGATATATTGGAAAATTCAAAATGGCGCCCGACACTCTCTTTAACATGGGAAAAGGTGTTATAAATAATAAACTAGACAAAATACTATTAAAAAACACCGAATAAATGTCAACTTATGTCACGGTAACATATATTGAGCGAATTTCTAACAGTATTTTGTCTAGTTTATTATTTATAATATCTTTTCCTGAACTTACCGTGTTAAAGAGAATGTCGGGCGCCATTTTGAATTTTCCAATACATCGGTAAACACTGCATGTTTTTCGAGCTGAATAAACATGTTACATTGAATGAAAACACAAAAAATATATCCAGTTAGGTAGAAAAGTAACTTATCTTGCCTTTGATAACATTTATTTGTTATATATTTATTTTTTGACAACTTTTTCGAATCTATGTGTACAGTAATACAAACCCATATGGTCATTAGAGAAAAAAAGCGAAGGAACCGATTTGCTTTGTTACCGCTTCCGGTAGCGCTACGTCGGCAGTTAGAAAGTACGTTAACTGACTGTATCCGGATATCCAGTTGGAGGAACTTGAGTGACACTCTAAAACAGGAGAGTTAGGAATCTAAAAGCAAAACTCGAGGAAACCATGTGACTTTTATTCATGCTTGTTTTCTGTCAACAACTAAAGTAGATGGACACAAAACATTGACGTTCCTGTATGTGTGGGGTAGATTCAATATAGTTTAGTGCAACAAAACAGACGATTTATCAGTCTCTTTTTTATGTACTAACGGATCATCATTTATCAATGCCCACAGACCACTAGTGGTTAATGAATGTGTCCGGGGGATAGTGAAACAACAATGACAAAGGCTGGGCTGAAATTCGATAATTTAAGACAGCTCGTCAAGAATTTGTAAACATTGAACTCGAAAACACCCATGTTGCAGTTAGCTGAGAATTAGCCCCGTGCTATTGTGTTCTACAGACGAGTAGTTCTAGGAAAGAAACTTTGCTCATGGAAGTTCCGTTTACGTTTAGGTACACAAAGGGAGAATCCAAAATTATTTACAGTGGTTGTAGCTAGACGAGTTGTTGCAAGTGTTTAACAAAGGGGGACCCGAGATTTGATCTCATTCGAGATTTAAAGATGCACAAAATTTTGGTATTGAGGCAGCTATTTGTGAACTTGGGTCAGTAGTCGGGTGACAGTTCTTCTGTTTAGGTCTGGAAAAACATTGGTCCAACACAAGGATGTCTCTTTTGTTGTGTTGTGTGTGACTGGATGTGATTAAGCAAAATAAATGTTTGCATCCAAAAATAACAAAGACATGTTGTCGGAATTATCTTACTGACAGGTAAGAGGCGAGGAAAGAAAAGACATTTAAAGCTTGCAACAAAATGGCGTCGTTTCTTACAAGCAATCTTTTCCTGTAGCGGTAACATTCTGGTAACGCACACGAATTTAACACATGTCTCTTCTCTCTGAAAACCGGAGGAAAAACTGCCGACTTCTCGTTCCGCGAGATTTGACGAGACTTAAGAGTGTCTAGATAAAATGTCAAATCCGGTCACCCGGTTTCGGATAACAGAAAAATGGTCTAACGTCGTCCATAGATAGAAGAGTTCTTTTACTTCTTTACCGACCCACCCTCGGTAAGTTCAACACTTACAAGTTATCACAATATTTTTGTTTAAAAAAACACACACACTTTATTATAACTTCGCTAACACTGTGGGCCCATTGCTTAACTAATTTATAAGATTAAGTTAATAACATCAAATGTTACATCTTCCGACCTTTCTTTATCAGATTTTCCACCTTAGAAATATCTCTCACATAAAAATCACCTCTACCCACGTCACATGACCAACCCAACAAATTATGAGCAAACCTTTTTGAAAGTTCACGTATTAAAAAAAAGACCCTTTAACGTGAGCTTTGCTTTAACATCTTATCCTGTTATTTGCAGGTGTGACCTTTCTATAAACTATTTCAAATCAAGCTCGACTATCGGTTGTCGAATGACACCAATCGTGGGTCATGCATGCATTTACCAACATATCCTCTTTCTAGATATCGTTCTTATTGCTTCATTAGGTTGTTGTTTGTTTCACCGACATCAAACGACCTACTACCCTTGTCCATAACCTTCATTTTAGCATTTTATTTTTAGCTTAATCCATTTTTATGGAAGTCACTCCAGGCAAAGTATGAAGCCATTTAATATAAGAAACTAATCATAATAATAAAAAAAGGAAAGAAAGGTAAAATGAATTCAAAACAGACTAGATCTGAAAGAAACCAATCATCATTCAATCTCATGGACAGCAGAAAGAAAAGCTAGACATCGTTTTTATTATTTCATTAGGTTGGTGATTGTTTTTTTGGACATCAAACAGACAGTCATTCTAGACCTCAACCTTTATTTTGTCATTTTATTTTTTCAGTTTAATCCATCTTTCTATGGAAGTTGCTCTAAACAAGACATGAAGCCAAAAAATCTAATCATAATAATAAAAAGAGAAAGATACAATAAATTCAAGAGAAATGAAACCTGAAAGAAATCCCACCATCAGCATTCAATCTCCTGGATACCAAAAATGCTAACTAATAAGTAAACATTCAAGAATCAAACGGTGAAGTAAAAGATTAACAAGGCTAATTGATAAAAACGTTTACCTCACAAGTATTTAATATTTTTAATTTACGTTGAAAGAATATTGATAGATGCTATGCCTGTCAGCTTTAGCACTGTGCTATTCACCTGCAGAATACTGTGCAACAGTATGGGCTCATTCAGTTCAGGTTACAAAGGTCGATGTTGAGCTCAACAAAGCATGAAGGACAATTATTGGTAACCTGAAACTGACCAACCTACCATCTGTTATAGGATATCTGGACTTAAATTCATCAAGAGGCGATAATGAAGGCAGAGCGTGACATGCAGACCAACAACAATCTCCATACTCTATATGGGCATCAAGAGGTCCCACAAGAGGCTTTCTACCTTTACAGACAACGAGGTTCTTCCAGCACCGAAAGAAAAGCTCCTAGTAGACTCTGAACTCCTTCAGAAAGAGTGGGTAACACTCAACTTGGTGTGAATAAAATTTGCCAAACCATGAGACAACCTGCACAAGTGAGGTTATATATAAGACGCTCAGTGTCCCTGTAGGGCTGAAGTGCAGACTATCGCACACATCCTTACAGACAATCCCCTAAGCAGATCTAAGGGATGCCTCGGACACTGCCCGACGATGAATTTTGAGATGGAATTAAATGCTATGATGATGATAGCTAGATTGAAACTAAGAAAGATGATGTACGATTTATTTTTTTAAATTAATTCCCTGTTAACTCAAGTATATAATAATCTTTTAGTTTAGGTTGAAACAGTATTAGTAAATTGAAACTGTGTGGCTGAAATAGGATTTATATCTGATGAAGCAATTAAGAGAAATAAACGAGAAAATGTACCTTTTTTTTTTCATCTAAAACAAAGCGTATGGTCACTGAAGTGTAAGAGCTTCCTATAACAAAAGTCATAGTTTTGGTGTGGAGCTGAGAAACAAGATATTTGTTCACATTACATTTAAATTTCTGCGTGATTTTATGATCGGGGAAACAGGGAGCAAGGAAGGAATTTCAATGACAAGCAGCCCAAGAAAAGGATGATATAATAGTAGAAATTCTTCCGGTCTCTATAGACGTCTTATTAAAAGGAATGGGAATGCTGACACTGTGTAGAAACCCCAAACAACACAGTCAACAATCAATTACCTCTCCGACGCACCATAAGCTCTTTTCATTAAACAATTTTTTTTTTTTAATTCCACAAAATTCTTATATTTCAGAAATAAAATGCACACGTGCAAATCGCATTAATCTCATAGTAGAAAACATTCCAGTCTCTAAAAACATCTTAGTGAAAGAATTGGGAATACTGACACTGTGAGATGCCACAAACGACACGGTAAACACAGTAAGGACTCATAGCGCAATTATTAGAGTACTTGGAAAAAAAAAATCAATTATAAGTGATATTCACCTGAAGCTTGAAGGTTCAATCCTCAGAGTGAGCAACGGAAAATTACAATTGTGAATTATTTAAGACCGCCATCTATTCATGACTGACAGGACGAGAGCATGCTACCCCTGTGAAGTAAACAAAGGGTTCCATTCAAAATTCCGTGCAAATACCCGAGTTCGACCGAAACATTTCCAAGTTCAATAAGATACACCTGAAGAAGGTCGGAGGTTACATCAACCGAAACTTTGTGAAAATGGCACTCAAGATAAGAACAGTAGTCCGGAGATTCCAAATAATATGAATAACGCAGTAAACAATCACCTACCTCTCCAATGCACCACAATCCTTTTCGTTTTCTTTTCTTGCCAAACAATTTCATTTTTTTAAATCCCACAAAGTCTTTATATTTCAGAAATAAAATGTTAATGCAAATCGCATTATTCTCAGCATTTTGTTTGCCTTCATCCTTCTTGGTTTAATTAAGATCAGATCGTTAATTCGAGGCTCAGGTTCTAATCGCATCAGAATCTTTCGTTTATTTTCTATTATTTTCTATATAAAAAAATATTAACATTATTTGTGACGGGCAAATGACGTTTTATGAATGCCCAGCATTCCAAACAAAAATGAAATCTTTCTTTATTTCATCACGAGTATGGCAGATCACTCCCTCTGCTGCCAGTCCCAGGATCCGGTTCAACACCTCTATAAAATCAGGATAAGCGCTCGTTTAAACGTTATCTATAATATAAATCTCATCTTTCTGTTTAAATGTATGTATGTTTGTATGCGTTCCTAAAACTTTCGACAGAAGCAACCGATTTTCACGAGATCGGTATCGTTTTAAAACTCGCTCCTTCAGACGACACATATCGAAAAATTGGCTAAAAATATTAATTCACCCTCAACTGGGAACTTTTCTACAGGGAGGGGTCGCTTTTTTCGCCGATATTTTCGAAAGTTATTCCCTCTTTTTGATTGTCTAGCCTTAATTTAAACCTACGCCACTTCCGGTTTGGCGATGGGCGCAACAACAAAGACGTCAGAATTTTTTTTTTCATGTTCTTTGCCTCCTTCGCGGTACGGGTTCAAACCTGCCTGCCTACTACCACTTTTTTTGGTCAACACACACCTCCAAACACCCGGGCAACACCGGGCACCTAGGCTAGTTATTACTAAATCAGATACGTCTTATAGTGGAGTATTGCTTTCACATCTGATGCAAGCGCTCTTCCTTATCTTTATACAATACAAAATCAAATTTCTACAGCTCTTTTATCGCAGAAGAGACGTTGTTAGTCTTTCTCTACTCTATCCCTATTTCATGAAAAGTGTTCGACTGAACTTCAATCTCCGATTCCTTTTTGAAAGAAATTTGAAGCAAGAATTCATTTTCCTACTTCAACAAAACAAAACTTTCCTTTCTTCCCTCAAGTGCCTGATGTCCGGCAGAATTTCCATGAACAATGTTTCTTTCCAAGATAACATTACCATGGGATTGCTTTCCTACAGACTGCAACAGGGTCTTCTCCAAATGCAAAGTCAACGAATACTTGTCATAAACCGTCCTCCATAATAATTAAACTTAGTTTAAATCAAATAAAATAAATACGTATTAGATACGTTTGAAGCCAAAGCAACACATTATTACAAAATAAACAGTTATTTATTTTGTTTGAAATTTATATTGAAATTTATAAATATATTTCGAAGATACACTTCATCATCAGTACGTCTTTCTTTCCTTTTTTTCTTTGCCAAAGAACAAAAAAAAGAAAGGCACACTGATGAAGTGTATCTATAAAAATTTCAAACAAAATAAATATCTGTTTATTTTGTAATAACGCGTTGTTTTGGCTTCAAACGTATCTAATACGTATTCATTTTATTTTATTATTAATTAATTATTTTCAACTGGTGCTGCCAGATCAGGCTGTCTGAAGATATTGGCTTCCTGGGATGAAATGCTTTGATGCTTTTTGTTTTTCTACTTCCTTTTGCAAAACTTAATCATGTTCTGCAAAACCCAAAACAAAAATAACCCATCTTTTCCTCTTTTTCCTTCTTCCCATTTCCCCCTTTCTCTTTCTACCACCACCCACCCCACTTCCTGATTGGTTTCCTAACTTAAAATGCACCAAACATTAATATTGTAACCCTTTCCCTTCTCCCATTTCAAAACTCATTCATGTTCTGCAGGGCAGGGAACAAAAACGAAAAAATTCACTATAAAACGACCATACCAAACACTACAAACTAGCGATTAAAGATACAAAAAGTTTGAAGAATAAAAACATTCTACAAAATAATTGGATGCAACATGAATACTATTTCCAAAATAACCTGAATATACCGTAAAACAAAATAACCTTGATATACCGTAAAACAAAACAACCAAACCAAACTCTACAAATAAATATTTGAAGATATAAAGAACTTGTAGCATGAAAACTGTTTCCAAAATAACTGGATTCAGAAATAACCCACAAAAGGGTTGATATGCCGTAAAGCAAAATAACCAAACAAACCAATATTTTCAATCCTCTCATAATACTATAGCTCATTCAACTGACAACACATCCATACCATTAACCCTCATCCTCGGGTTGTTTTTAGCCTTAATAAATGATAATTAATGAATAAATAAAAGAAATTACTTTTATTTCTATATTCCAGTATCTAGTTGTGTCATTCGTTATCCCTGCATTTGTGAGTGTGTGTGTGTGTCTTGTTCCCGTCCTATTGATATTACATTCGTCTATCTCTGTTTCACAGTCAACTCTAAAATTGTTCACGACTCTATTTCATAGTCAACTCTATATCTGTTCAACTGTATTCGTTATCTACTCCCATCCATCGTCTAGCGCATCTAGATTTCAATTGCCTGTCTCCTCTGTCTTCGTCTTTCAGGTCGCCCACCCCACCCTGGCTACCGGAAGCTGCCCTTCCTTGTTTTATCAGTAGGTTTCTATTGTTATTGTTTTCTATTTCCTATCTATTGTTGATTGTAGAATATTTCCGATTTCTTTGTTTATTCTAAGCTATTTCTTATCTATTGTTGATTGTAGGATATTTCCGATTTCTTTGTTTATTCTAAGCTATTTCCTATCTATTGTTGATTGTAGGATATTTCCGATTTCTTTGTTTATTCTAAGCTATTTCCTATCTATTGTTGATTGTAGGATATTTCCGATTTCTTTGTTTATTCTAAGCTATTTCCTATCTATTGTTGATTGTAGAATATTTCCGATTTCTTTGTCTATTCTAAGCTATTTCTTCTTCCTTTGTCTATTCCCCCCTCTCAGCACTTAGTGGCTCAAATCCACCCCAGTGCCACTTTATAGTATCACACACCTACCATGCCCAACTTGTCATTTATTACATAAATTACAAAAACACAAAATCATATCAACATAAATTACATAAAATTCATACATATTACATGAATAATGAAACACCAGATATATGTCCTTCACTTAAAAAAAAAAAAAAAAAAAAACAGAAACAAAAAAAAAGCAGAAATTCAGCGTATCATTTCCAACCCAGGACCACAGGTGTGCACCCAACTCTCCCGGTATTCCAGGGGTATTTGAATACCCTTAAAAACAACTCTTCAAAGCAATTGCTTTTTTGACTGGCTCCAGACAACTGGTACAGCTTTTCATACTAGAGAGGGAAAATCAACCTGGCCCCTCCATCGAGTAGAAAAAAGCAAAAAACAAGATGAATTTTAATCACCTCCAAAATAACAGGCAATCCGCCATTTCGCCCCAACCTCCCGAAAATAAACAGGAGGAATTTTAACCACCTCCAAAACATTTCGCCCCACCCCCTAAAAAATAAAAATAAAATCATAATGAATTTTAATCACCTCAACTGTAACAGGCATAGTGCTCTCCTCTCTCCCTTTCTCCCCCCCAAAAAAAAAGGAACAGGAGGATTTTTTTTATCACCTCCTACCGGGAAAACCTTGTGCATACACCCCTGAACCTGCCTGGTCGCTCGCCATTTTTTTTTCAATGAGGACAATCTTATACATTTTACTTAAATAACACTTTCAACATCATTTAAAAAAAAACACAAGTAACATTTTAACAAAGCAAAATTGCTTCTCTATTGTTTCTGTTTTCGACAACACTAAAACAATAAAACCTACAACCTGAAAAAATAGCATTTAACAATTATAAGTTTCTTTTTTTTTCAAATTTTTCTCATTTCTTGTACTAATCGATTAAGAAGTCCCTGTGCAATTTTACAAACAAGAAACATATGTAATCTTCGTTAGAAATACATAAAAATTCACGTAAGCAGTTCTTTTTTAACGCATGACCAAAATGTTTTTCCTTAAAATCAAGATAAGGGCCTTCTCTCTTCCCCTCTGCACAGATCATCGGCCTGCATCTCCTAATTTTACCCCCTCCCCCGTGAATCGTGAACAGTGGTAAAAAATTACATTAAAATTCTAAAATTCTTCACTGACCTCATTACAATCATTCATCGCATCAACTTTGATCTTCGTCAGTAACTCACTCTCCAAATATTAAACTTTCATTTATCCACGTTCTCGACGTATGTTAAATACATCCACTCTCTAAATACAATTTCTCCCTGGTTCTTCATCTGCCACCGGATCATGGAACCGGCGTACTCCACGTGCCAGTGTGTCATATCCCTAACTATCCGAATTTCTGGATGCTTCTTTTCCTGCATCCCATAAAAACTCATGCTCCGTTTTCCGCCAACAACCTAGCCAAGTCGAATCACTATGACTTAAATTCTTTCTAACTATCGCTACAACTCCCTATCACCTAGCACGCGACGTAAGACAAATCTCCATTACCACAACAGACGAAGTCTTCAGGAAATCCCTTAAATCGACGAACATCTCTCTCATAAAACGTGTTATGCTGCTAGAAGTCCTTGTAAACCGTGAGTGAAAAGACGGGAGAACGCCGCATTGCCACAAATATAGAAGACCTCTATATGGACAAAAATTGAAATGCTTAGCAATTCCTATCCTAGGCTTACATTTCCACAAAGTAACAAAATGACGCACCGCCATGCTTTCCGATGCCACTTTAACACCGAGTGAACGCAATCCATGCATCAGGAGTTGATGCATGTGGCCACATCTCATGTTCCTGGTCAACACGTGGGGAGAAAAGACTTCACAATATGTGAATTGCTCCCCTCACTTTTAAAATCCTTCAATACAAATCACTATCTACTATCAAAATTTCGCGAAATAATTATCACCTCTTACGCTCCTCTTATTCATAGGAGATCTCCACACCAGCGTGTTGAACCCCCGTCCCTGCTCTCACCCCCACCTGGAGCGACCTTAGAGAAAAATAATCAATCCTAACAACAAAAGGAAAAAAATGATCAGCGCAATAAAAAAATGTATACAAAGTACAAAAAAAACAGTACAATGAATATCAATGTAAACCAATATAGAAAAACTGCGACGAATCCCACTATATTAAAAAAAATCAAATTTCTGTTCACCCAGATGTCCGTGACCCCCACGCTCACTCTACATCTTTTTTTTCGACTACCTCTTTCCCATCGACTAAGCTTCTCCATCCAACACTTTTCATTGTAGTCGCCAATCTCCTGACACCCCTCTCTCTTTTCTTCTATCTCGGCTGACTTCCCCCACCTCGTCACTCCCTTTTTTCATTGTTCGGTCGCTCCTAGCTGATTTCCACACTGTCTTTTTCAAACGCACCGCCGCTACGACCTCCTCTCTCTCTCACACACACACACACACACACACACACACACACACACACAATGTATCACATATGGGAAAACCTGTATTCGCACATTTTTATATGAGGCAAGAAAATGTCTACACATGCTAACAAAACTAAACAAAAAAAGGTAGAAAAATATTTCATTAAAATGAAAAACAAATTGGTTTTAAATTGCCGATTTTTTTCTGTGCAGAGCAAAAAAGCAAGAGAAAGACACTCACCGCTTATCTATTTTGTCATCTCGAATTTTCCTTGTTGCTCGATTTTCCTTTTTATCTTTTCAATTGTTTCTTCTTCCTCCTCGGTTGGTTTGCGTGTTTTTGGTTTTCTTCACTTTTTGTGTCCCGGGGTTGTTTTTTTTTTTTTTTTTTTTTAATTTTTCCGGCCGTTTCAATTTTGTCTGCCTGTCTCTGTCTCTGTCTGTCTGTCTGTCTGTCTGTCTCTCTCTCTCTCTCTCTCCGATGTTTGTAATGAGAGCGATCTCATGTTTTTTCACTTTCTTCTTCTTTTTGTGTTCGTGATGTTTTTTGTTGTTTGTTTAGTTGATTTTTTTTTTCGAAATAGATTCGGCTGTTTCAGTTTTTTTCTGCGTGTCCCTTTTCGTCGTGAAATCGCCTGAAGGTCGATCTAAGGTCTAACTGCACCATTTGTGACCCAACGTGTGGCTCTATCGTCAGATCGCCGACTCCCAACGTCATGTACCGTGGATTTTTCGTTCATGGCCAGATCGTCATTTTCTTGCTGGCGACTGTCGGTGGGGACACATGTGTGGTTTCACAAAAGTACAAATATGAACAAAGAAAGGAAAAACACAAACGCCAATGTTCACATATAAATTGACTGTTAGACTTGTGAGTGTGTGCGTGTGTCTTCTCCCCGTCCTATTGATGTTACATTCATCTACCTCTGTTTTACAGTCAACTCTAAAATTTGTCCACAACTCTATTTCACAGTCAACTCTATAACTGTTCAACTGTAGTCGTTATCAACTCCCATCCATCGTCTAGCGCATCTAGATCTCAATTGCCTGTCTCCTCTGTCTTCGTCTCTCAGGTCGCCCACCCCACCCTGGCTACCGGAAGCTGCCCTTCCCTGTTTTATCAGTAGGTTTCTATTGTTATTGTTTTCTATTTCCTATCTATTGTTGATTGTAGGATATTTCCGATTTCTTTGTTTATTCTAAGCTATTTCCTCTTCGTTGTCTATTCCCCCCCCCCGCTCTCAGCACTTAGAGGCTCAAATCCACTCCAGGGCTACTTTATAGTATCACAAAAGCACAAATATAGGATATAAGACCTGCAGCAAGAATGGTTGGATCATTCTAGCACTCCAGAAAACACCCGACGCCAAATACAATCCTTTATTTATATAAGAGTCAGACACATCTTAAGATGGATTACTGCTACCACATCTTGGATGGTGTTATTCAGAATAATCTTGATTTTGTTCTCTGAAAAAAGTAAACTTTATAATCTAGTGGGGGGGTGCGAACTCTTTTGTTCTCTACAGTCCTTTTCTCACAGATGAGACGTCGCTAGTCTCTTTCCACTCTATCGTTATTTCCATGAAAGTGGATGGACTGAGCTTTCTTATTGTAAGATATTCACAGCAAGAACTCGTCTTCTTACCACAACTAATTTATTTATTTATTTTTATCATGGATAGAGCTCCTTTGTAGAACAACAAAGTCATCTTCAAATTCAATGTCCACAAATACTTGTCCTTCTTTATAATAAAACTCGAGTTTATCAGATGATGAGGTGTTGAATGAGGGAACATATGAGATGACGTCAGCATTTCTTAGCTATCATATCTGATACTGAATAACAAAATAATTAGATGAAAGATTAACTTCAGTAGATTGACGATTTTAGGTATCAAAGAACACAAAAAGGTTGATATGCCTTAAAACAATTAAACCAACATGCCAACAACAGAATCAAGTCGGTCAAAAATGTTGTACCATTTTAATTCGTAAGAATAAAGCAGTTTCTTTCCAAGAACTCCACATCTGTGGAACACCTTAACACAGGACTACTTCCCTATATCCTACAACATGCACGTCTTCAAATGCTTAACCCGTTTTCATAAATAATCAAACTTCATTTCATTCAATATTTTCAGTCCTCTCATAATACTATTCCTCATTCAACTGACAAACTCAACCATACCATTAAGCTATATCCTCGATTGGCTTTCATCCTTAAAAAGTTATAATTAATGGTGATCTTAAGTCACACAAAATCATGATTCCCTCATCGAAGACCGTCTACCTGTGCACCTGAGAGCTCAGCCTGATTGTTGTCATCACACTTACCCTGCTACCCACCAACACACTTGCATCAAGCAGGCACAGGGATGGGGAGGTTGATGTCTACAGGTATTATATTTCGGTGTTGTAACTTTTGCATCATTCGTAGTTCCAAAATTAACTCTGCAACTAATCATCATCATTAGCAGCAGCAGCATCAGTTTAATGTTTGTTTTACCTACTGGCATATGTTCAACAACAACAAAAAACAAAACAAAACAAAACATTCTAACAGATTTACTTCTGTATCGCATCTCTTCAACACAATATAGGACAATACAAAAGAATGCACCACGGATAGACTCAAACTGAAGCAACTTAAGATATAATGTATAGGTCGATACGTCTTCTCTTAAGAAACTCAACAATTTTTTTTCAGACTTTCTTTACAAGTGCCAACATTCGAACTGCACAGCCTGAATTTGAACAAATTTACTTTTCCAAGACATTAATTGATACAAATTCTTTATATAGACCCGGTGCTCTTTTATTAGCTAATTTTTTTTATTGCCAGCTGAAAATGTATTTTTATTATTGATAATTCTGATTAAATTATTATTCAAAACTATTGATGTAAACGCATTTCACCTCTTATAAATATCAGAAAATGTTATACATCTCATTCAGAAAAAGTATCGGACAATTGTATTTGGACATTAGGACTAGTGTTATCTCCTTTATGAAAGAAATGTATTTCATGCCATAGTCCCCCCCCCCAAAAAAAAATGGAAAAAGAGGGAAAACTCCTAAATCACATTAACACGAAATTTTCTGGAGAACTCTCGTTTCACTATGTGAAAATCATCCACAAACGAAGGAACGCACGATAAAAAAATGTAAGTATTTGCTTCACGATTTTACTTACTTTTTTTTCTTGTTAAAGGTATAACTTGTATATTTTTTTAGGTACAGGCAAAATGAATGCCGATACTCATAAACATTTTGACCCTTCCCTTTACTTAAAAAAATCACCAAAAATCAGGAAATTAACCAATTTTAATGAAATTTTCAGTATTTATCAAATAATGATCACGGAATATAATGAACTAATTATTTTTATTTCAATCTTAATGTAAATGTATTATTTTGTTTAAATAAAAAATACCTAAAGTTATAGTTTTCAGTAGTAAATAAAAACGCAAGAATTTATTTTTGCTTTTTTTTATATAAATAAAGCATCGTAATTTGTAACAATAAAAATAAAATAATTTTTACAGGGACATTACGAAAAAAGCCCTAAAGTCTGTATTAATGAATCTGATATAACTCGAAGAAAAATGAATTTCCCGAACTACCGATATTACCATTGAATTAAGCAGGGTTTATTGAATATTTTCACAAAGAAAAATATAATTGCAAAAAAATATTTCTATTTTTTTTAAATTACAGTTTTCGCATAATTTTTATATGCAAGATTTTAATAATTTCCATGCTCGCAGGAATGTGAAACTTTCAGCGTAACATAATTTTTATATAATATTGAACAATAATTAAAAAAAAAAGTTAATTTAAAAACAGGAATATAGAAAAATAATTAAATTAAAAAATGTTAAAATTTATATAAACGTTCAGAATAGGAATGTATGGATGCACATCTGGGGGAAAAAAAAAGAAAACTATCACACACCCCTTCCTCTCTTTTAATTACATGACGTCATGTTCAGTCTTTCGACTGCCTGAAATTTTGGGCCTTCGTATATTCCGTGTATACAAAATTTGAGTTTGTTGCGTTTTGCGAACGGCCAAATCACTCGGTTTGGGGCTGATTAATGTATGTTTTTTAAAAACAAGGTGTTGTTTTTAAATATTTAATTCAATATCTTAGGACTTTACTTTACTAATTATTTTTGAAATACACCCAGAAAACTAATATTTATCTTTTAAAGGATTTTTACAATGAATTTATTTAACTTCAAAATTCAGCTGAACCTACAAAAAATTATGGTAAATCGGCTTTCAAAACTAGGTCCCCCTATTTTTGTCCACCCATTTTTGCCCGTACCTAATATTTTTTGTTGTATTGAAACAGTGTATTCTTTATATTTATTCTAATATTAGCAGGGAGACACGAAGTTGTCTGGGATTCAATAAAGATCAGCAAATGGTCCACCCTCCCATAATTTTATTGTCATCGAAATCGGTAAAATCGCCCACTTTTAATCAAATCGATTGATTGCCAGCTCTAGTTATCCCCCCTTTGTTTGTAGTTTGTTGTGGACAAACTATTAATACATGAAATGTATTTGTCCTTGATTTTTACTTTCAGATCGGAGTCAGTATTATCAACGTAATGCATGACAAATTTTAGAAACCTCCACATGCATGTGCTCCGAGAATTATGTATTTCTCTCTATCCGTGCGTTTCTAAACTTAATAAAATAGAATATAAAATTTTCTAATTTTTCCAATAACTTTAATAACTCGTAGTTAATGACATAATTAAAGCACCCATCATCATCATCGTCGTCGTCGTCGTTTTCATTGGTTTAATATCCGTTTTAAATGCTCACATGTGTTGGATAGTTCTTAGAAATTGACTTCTAAACTAACGTATCTCTGTATTTATTTGTCCTCTTTTCCCTGTTTTCCTTCAAAAAAACATTTTCTCCATAAGGGAGATAACACTGGTCCTATGGCCCAATTATTACCGAACACAATTGTCCAATACTTTTTCTGAAGGGTTGGGTATAACAGTTTTTTAATATTTATAGGAGGTGAAGTAGTTTTGAATAATATTTAATGAGAAAAGTATTGGACAATTGTGTTTATTGACGTAAATATTGTCATAAGCAGTCCCCCATAAGTGAACAAACTTAGTTCATTCCATTAATCATTAATAATACTCCTATAATATTCTTCATATGTCGACTGATTACCATTTCATCTCATTAACCTATATCCTTGAGTGGTTTTTGGCTTCAATAAATGTTCACCCATTAGTGAAAAAAGATGAAAATGATGAATGAAATAAATAATGGTTTATAAAAAAAATTTGAAAGCGACTATGTTGTAGCCCATAGGGAAGCAATCACGCAGATATATATCCAGTCTGCTGCTGAGGTCTCTGAAAAACTAGGATCATTCTAGCGCTTCAGAAAGCACTTGGCACCAAATGTAATCCTGTATTTATATAGGAGTCAAACATATTCACTAGTGAAAAAATACAAAGAAAAAGGGTAAAAACGAATTTCTACTGTACACTCTTTAACCCTTATCCCCGAGTGGCCTTTTGGTCTTGATAAGTGGTGATGCCTATGTTAAAAAAAAAGATAAAGAAAAAGGTTAAAAACGAAATGGAGAAAAATTAATTACTGATTAGGATGGCTTATAAGAAGATTTGAAAACGCCCACAGGGAAGCAGTGTCGTATACATGTATCCAGTCTGTTGCTGCGGTTGCTGAAAAAAATGGTTGGATCATTCTAGCACTCCAGAAAGTACCTGATACCAAATACAATCCTCTATTTATATAAGAGTCAGACACATCCTAAGATGGATTACTGCTGCCACATCTTGGATGGTGTTGTTCAGAATAATCATTTTTTTTCTTTCAGAGTAAGAAACTATTATTATTATTAACAATTATTATTAACTATTATTATTAACTTTATAATCTAGTAGTCTCTCTCTACTCTATCATTATTTCCATGAAAGGAGATGGACTGAGAGCTTTCTCGTTCTAAGACATTCACAGCAAGAACTCGTCTTCTTACCACAACTGAAGCAATCTTTATTTTCTTTTTTCCATGAACAGAATGGATTTGTTTTGATAAGCGCTTAGGAATTTCACTCCCTATTTAATATGAATGTCACTTATCCAGTCTGTTGCTAAACTTGCTGGAAGAAATGATTAGATCATCCTATCGTTCCAGAAAGTACCTGTGACCTAGATACGAGTTAGATGTATTGTTTTGTTTTTAATAATTTTCCATTTCTTGAAATGCCCCCCCCCCCCGTGCAGCCATTGGGAATGAAAATGCAAGAATAATTCTTTTGTTTTGCTTTTGTACAACATTAAAGTTAAAAGGAAATAAAACTTCGGAATGATAAAACACAATAGCGCATAGAGTAGTGAGAGACATGCTTCTCTGGCTGATTTATATTAAATAGATTGGAGTCAAATGAAAGAAAATTGAGGGCAAGACGACACCTCCTTCATCCATTATCGAGGGAGTTAAAACTGTTTTGTTGAAGTATATAAGCGAGAGACGTGAATAGTTTTGAAAGAAAAAGAAATGTTTAATGAAAAATATTATGTAGGTATTTATTTGCGTCCCCACAGCAGCAAAATCTAACATAAGGTCATTTTTAATGTAGGGGAAACCAAGTTCTCTAAAAATGGGGCACTCTATAATTAGGCAAAAATATAATTGCCTTAGTATAGAAGAGTTTCCCTCTTCATTGACTAAGAACCAATTAACTTGAGTGGAGCATCAGAACAGATACTACACTCTGATGTATCACGCCGCTTTCTTTGTTGCCACTGTGTGAAGAATACTCTTAAATAAACAGTTCACTTAACCCATAGGACTGAGTATAAACACGAAAAAAAAAGCACAAATATAGACTATCAGACCTGCAGGAAAATGGTTGGATCATTCTAGCATTCCAAAAAGCACCTGACAGCAAATACAATCCTTTATTTATATAAGAGTCAGGCACATCTTAAGATGGATTACTGCTACCACATCTTGGATGGTGTTATTCAGAATAATCTTTATTTTTTTCAGAGAACAAAATCAACTTTATAATCTAGTGGGGGAGTGAACTCTTTTGTTCTCTACAGTTCTTTTCTTACAGATGAGACGTCGCTAGTCTTTTTCTACTCTATCATTATTTCCATGAAAGGGACTGGAGTGAGCTTCCTGGTTATAAGACATTCACAGCAAGAACTCGTCTTCTTACCACAACTAATTTATTTCTTTTTTCTTTTTTCATGGACAGGGCTTTTTTTTTTTTTTTTTTTTTTTTCAAAGAATTCCCGTCTAGGAAACACTTCCTTGCAGTAGAATAAAAAAGTTATCTTCAAATTCAATGTCCACAAATACTTGTCCTTCTTCATAATAAAAACCGAGTTTATCAGATGATGAGGTGTTGAATGAGGGAACATATTGGATGACGTCAGCATTTCTTAGCTATCATATCTGATACTGAATAACAAAATAATTGGATGAAAGATTAAAGTATAATATTTTATGAAAGGTTATTTTTGATTGGGTTACGCAAATAGTGACTCACAATGGATGTCTATGTATGGTCGACTTTAAAAAGCACAGTTTTAAGGTTAATGTGATGCTCAATTTATGTCTGAAATTACATATATTAAAACATGAAATTGATAAACAACTTTAGTAGATTGACGACTTTTAGATGTTTCCTTGTCTGCTGAAAACGAATATTACATTCAGATTTGTGGCAGACAAGTAGTTTTTTGGATATTAAAACATTTTTCCCAATGTATTAATAAATGTCAGCGGCGGTTGCCATTCTTAACATGGGGAAGAGGTGTGTTTTATTAACACACATGCGCATTAGTATTTGTTCAGTTGGGGGAAAACATGGTCGCTAGTGAAAACATAATGGATTACATTGGATAATAACGGTCTTAATATCCAGAATACTAATTGTCTGCCCAAAATTTAAATGCGATATTCGTTTTCAGCATACCCGAAAACTTACAGAAGTGGCTAATTTAACGATGAATGTTGAGTTACAGTTAAATTTTAAAATATGCTGAAAAAATATTCAACCTGCGTCTGTGTGTGTACCCTGCTCAGGTTGTTATTGTCTGTTCGCTGCCTTTGCCTGGATTTGAACCTTGATTTCAACACTGACCTTTGTGTTAATCATACGGTATCAGTTAGTGCAACAACAGAAGGATTCACATTTGCAATTTAAAACAAATAATAAAGTTTAATGTTGTGAAGTTACAATTAGATTTGATTTCTGTATGGAACGGCAACCACTTTTAGCTGAATACAAAACAGAGCTGCCCACTTAATGTCTAGTAGGCATTCAAGGTCTCTCCCTTAAATTTCTGTCTGTAATTGGAAGCCCCCTGAAATCAACTACCCTCTTACCCATTCTTGCTTGAATACATATAGAACGGAATATTCGCGGTCATTTGAGGTAGGCCACTCAACAAGAACAGTCGAAAATTATATACTGTTTATCTATGGACATAAAAACTTAGAGCATGGGAGGTCCTAAATAAATCCTCGTAACTCTTGCTGCTTTTATTTAGTCTTTTAGTCCTCACATTCCATGAGCGATGTTTCTGGCAAAGAGGGAGAATTGCTGTTTTCTCGGTTGGATCCTGTCAATATAAAATTTATCGTTGGCTAGTTTTTAAGCTTGAAGTTGTATTTTTTTAACTCCTTACATCAAATGGCTTCATGCATTGTCTACAGTGATTTCCATAAAAACGTATTTGGATGGGCATAATTTTTTTCAGGACTTTGACTGGTTTGATTTATTATCATCAACATCGGTTTAAAGAAGCAATAATTTTTAGTCGCGGGCAAGCGACTCTATAAGTCACTCCATCGGGCTGTCTGTCTGTCTGTCCGTAACACTTTTGTGCTTGGTCTTTTTAGTTAAGACCAAAGGTCTGTTGTTAATAGATGCTGTTCTTAGCTGTTGAAGCTTTTCTTGGCCAAGATCAAAGTGTAGTATCTGTTCCGGCAGATACTGCACTTAAGATAGTTTGTGCCAGTCAATGGAGGGGAAGCCCTCTATACTGGGACAATTATTATTTTTGGTAACCAGAGTGACCCCTTTTAGGGGAGCTGGTTTTTACCTCACATTAAAAACGGCCTTGTGCCTAATTTGCTCAGTGGGGGAGCAAATAAATACCATCTGTTCCGGCAGATGCTGCACTTAAGATAATTTGTACCAGTCAATGGAGGGGAAACCCTCTATACTGGGACAATTATTATTTTTGGTAACCAGAGTGACCCCTTTTAGGGGAGCTGGTTTTTACCTCACATTAAAAACGGCCTTGTGCCTAATTTGCTCAGTGGGGGAGCAAATAAATACCATCTGTTCCGGCAGATACTGCAAGCTATGACTAGCTAGGACTAGCTATGACTAGCAAAGACCAGATGTGGGGGCAACCCCACATGCCTGACCTTTAACCAGCTCCCATTTCCCACCTCTCGGGAGCTGGTCCCCTTTTTCCCTTCCCCCTCCCTTCACTCCTCACATTAAAAATTGGCCTTGTGCCTAATTTGCTCGGTGGGGGAGCAAATAAATACCATCTGTTCCGGCAGATACTGCAAGCAAAGACCATATGTGGGGGCAACCCCACGTATAAGACCTTGGTCAATGTAGGGGCAACCCTTCATACCAATTGTCACTATCCAGCTCCCCTATTCCCCGGGGAGTTGGTCCCCATTTCCTCTTCACTCCTCACATTAAAAATCGGCCTTGTGCCTAATTTGCTCGGTGGGGGAGCAAATAAATACCAACCCCACATATAAGACTTTGGTCAATCTAGGGGCAACCCTTCATACCAATTGTCACTATCCAGCTCCCCTATTCCCCGGAGAGCTGGCCCCCATTTCCCCTTGACTCCTCACATTAAAAATCGGCCTTGTGCCTAATTTGCTCGGTGGGGAAGCAAATAAATACCTTTTTCTTAGCCTTTTGGCCAAGATCAAAGTGTAGTATCTATCTTACTACATGCTGTACTTATGTTTGTAAATTTTTTTATATAAAGTGGGGGATCACTTTTCTGTATTAATTTAATGTAAAATGATCACCCACTAAACAACCAGTCAGTCTCAAAGCCATTCAAGTCATTCTCCAGACAATTCAAGTTGTTTTTGAAGGATTCCAGTTATTTTTTAAGGATTCAAGTCATTCTAAAGTTCATTCAATTCATCCTTAAGTTCATTAAAGTCATTCTAAGTCATTTACTTTTTATTTATTTAAGTCATTTCAGCCCATTTTTCGGTCATTTTAGTTTATCTTTAAGAACTTCTTGTCAATCCTACATTCACGCATTCATTCATTACATGAGAGCACGCGACTAATGGCTATTGGCCTTGTTCCTAGTTTAAGAACCAAATTTTAGTTGGTTACACCCTGAATCAGATATGAAACATCATCTAAAAGCTTTGAAATTCTACTAAGCATAAATTGTGCAAGTTTACAATGTAATTATCTCCCTTTTCATTGCTAAGACCCTATAATATAAAATAAAAATAACAGAGCATAAATTGTGCAAGTTTACAATGTAATTATCTCCCTTTTCATTGCTAAGACCCTATAATATAAAATAAAAATAACAAAGCATAAATTGTGCAAGTTTACAATGTAATTATCTCCCTTTTCATTGCTAAGACCCTATAATATAAAATAAAAATAACAGAGCATAAATTGTGCAAGTTTACAATGTAATTATCTCCCTTTTCATTGCTAAGACCCTATAATATAAAATAAAAATAACAGAGCATAAATTGTGCAAGTTTACAATGTAATTATCTCCCTTTTCATTGCTAAGACCCTATAATATAAAATAAAAATAACAGAGCATAAATTGTGCAAGTTTACAATGTAATTATCTCCCTTTTCATTGCTAAGACCCTATAATATAAAAAAAAAAATAACAGAGCATAAATTGTGCAAGTTTACAATGTAATTATCTCCCTTTTCATTGCTAAGACCCTATAATATAAAAAAAAAATATTAAGCATAAATTGTGCAAGTTTACAATGTAATTATCTCCCTTTTCATTTCTAAGACCCTATAATATAAAAAAAAAATTATTGAGCATAAATTGTGCAAGTTTACAATGTAATTATCTCCCTTTTCATTGCTAAGACCCTATAATATAAAAAAAAAATAACAGAGCATAAATTGTGCAAGTTTACAATGTAATTATCTCCCTTTTCATTGCTAAGACCCTATAATATAAAAAAAAAATAACAGAGCATAAATTGTGCAAGTTTACAATGTAATTATCTCCCTTTTCATTGCTAAGACCCTATAATATAAAATAAAAATAACAGAGCATAAATTGTGCAAGTTTACAATGTAATTATCTCCCTTTTCATTGCTAAGACCCTATAATATAAAAAAAAAATAACAGAGCATAAATTGTGCAAGTTTACAATGTAATTATCTCCCTTTTCATTGCTAAGACCCTATAATATAAAAAAAAAATATTAAGCATAAATTGTGCAAGTTTACAATGTAATTATCTCCCTTTTCATTGCTAAGACCCTATAATATAAAAAAAAATTATTGAGCATAAATTGTGCAAGTTTACAATGTAATTATCTCCCTTTTCATTGCTAAGACCCTATAATATAAAAAAAAATTATTGAGCATAAATTGTGCAAGTTTACAATGTAATTATCTCCCTTTTCATTGCTAAGACCCTATAATATAAAAAAAAAATATTAAGCATAAATTGTGCAAGTTTACAATGTAATTATCTCCCTTTTCATTGCTAAGACCCTATAATATAAAATAAAAATAACAGAGCATAAATTGTGCAAGTTTACAATGTAATTATCTCCCTTTTCATAGCTAAGACCCTATAATATAAAAAAAAATTATTGAGCATAAATTGTGCAAGTTTACAATGTAATTATCTCCCTTTTCATTGCTAAGACCCTATAATATAAAATAAAAATAACAGAGCATAAATTGTGCAAGTTTACAATGTAATTATCTCCCTTTTCATTGCTAAGACCCTATAATATAAAAAAAAATTATTGAGCATAAATTGTGCAAGTTTACAATGTAATTATCCCCCTTTTCATTGCTAAGACCCTATAATATAAAATAAGAATAATAGAGCATAAATTGTGCAAGTTTACAATGTAATTATCTCCCTTTTCATTGCTAAGACCCTATAATATAAAATAAAAATAACAGAGCATAAATTGTGCAAGTTTACAATGTAATTATCTCCCTTTTCATTGCTAAGACCCTATAATATAAAATAAAAATAATAGAGCATAAATTGTGCAAGTTTACAATGTAATTAACTCCCTTTTCATTGCTAAGACCCTATAATATAAAATAAAAATAACAGCATAAATTGTGCAAGTTTACAATGTAATTATCCCCCTTTTCATTGCTAAGACCCTATAATATAAAAAAAAATTATTGAGCATAAATTGTGCAAGTTTGCAATGTAATTATCTCCCTTTTCATTGCTAAGACCCTATAATATAAAAAAAAATTATTGAGCATAAATTGTGCAAGTTTACAATGTAATTATCTCCCTTTTCATTGCTAAGACCCTATAATATAAAATAAAAATAATAGAGCATAAATTGTGCAAGTTTACAATGTAATTATCTCCCTTTTCATTGCTAAGACCCTATAATATAAAATAAAAATAACAGGGCATAAATTGTGCAAGTTTACAATGTAATTATCTCCCTTTTTATTGCTAAGACCCTATAATATAAAATAAAAATAACAGCATAAATTGTGCAAGTTTACAATGTAATTATCTCCCTTTTCATTGCTAAGACCCTATAATATAAAATAAAAATAATAAAGCATAAATTGTGCAAGTTTACAATGTAATTATCTCCCTTTTCATTGCTAAGACCCTATAATATAAAATAAAAATAATAAAGCATAAATTGTGCAAGTTTACAATGTAATTATCTCCCTTTTCATTGCTAAGACCCTATAATATAAAATAAAAATAATAGAGCATAAATTGTGCAAGTTTACAATGTAATTATCTCTCTTTTCATTGCTAAGACCCTATAATATAAAATAAAAATAACAGAGTATAAATTGTGCAAGTTTACAATGTAATTATCTCCCTTTTCATTGCTAAGACCCTATAATATAAAATAAAAATAATAGAGCATAAATCAGAACAAATGTTAATGACATTTCTCTTTAAAATTTTAATAGCGATGAAATTCAAATATTTTGATAGCAAAAACGAAAAAAAAAAATTTTTTTTTAATGCTGCTTGAAACAAAAATGTGTCAATAAGTTATATAAGTTGGAATGGATGTATTTTTTCCATTTAGATTTTGTCTGGAGAGAAGTTATAAATAGGGCTCTTACAACAGCATATTCTTTTGGTTGTTTGGACTCTCAGGTATATATCCATTGATACCTTGTATGTTTTTATGTAGTGATGTGGTTCTCGGTTGATTGTCTACCTATGTCGAATGTATACTCAAGTGTACAAACAATGAAAAGAATAAGCTGTTGTCCTAGCCCTAGTTATAATTATTTTTCTATTTGCCATTGATATATCCTTGGTGGAATATAATCAGTATAAATTAATCAGATGAACTGAAACTCAACACATAAAGTTATAACAGGTTTATTGTACAAAGGTATAACAAATAAGAGATTAACTCTTGAATGCATCTTGAATGCCCAATATCAAGATCAGCTTACTCTCTCCCATTGGTTACCGATTGTTGTCTTTCATAGACATAGTAATCCATTCTTGGGTTCTCAAGGGGTGTCAGCATCTTCCACTATATCATCTACCCCCCCCCCACTGAGCTAAATTGTTCCTCAAAGTCTGCCTTCAATATTTCTTTCTTTTAGGATGTAAGCCTCTAGTTCTCTTCCTTGTTCGACCTTGTTATATTTCTTTATATCCTATCCGTTTTAAATGCTGACAGATGTTGGATAGTTTTTAGAAATTTACTTGTAAACTAACCTATCTCTTTATTCGACCTTGTTATATTTCTGAGTGTGTTGAAATCCCCCCCCTCCCAATTTATCTCCGTGGTCCACCTAATATGTGGTCCACCTAATAGGTGGTCCACCTAATATGGTGACAGAAAAGCTCTATGTAGTTCGTCCAAGTTTGGCAAATGGAAACGTGCTAAAAGCTCATTCTCTGTTGTCGAATCTGTTGTATAGACTTGTCATAAGCTCGCAATTGAATTCCCAGTCGCCAATCTTATACAGTGTGACCCCCCCCCCAAAACGGGCCCCAACTCTAATTAGACCCCGTTTCTTAGTGTTTTGTCCAAATGAAATGAAACTTTGGTCATAACTAGTTTATTATATTCAAAACATCACATTAAAACACTAGGGTCTTTGGCCTTTTTTTCTCCGTTCTACAGCATATGTTCTAGATGGCCTCCAGTTAGCTTTTGTTTTTTTTTGGGGGGGGGGTCACCCTGTATATCCCTGGGGGGGGGGCAATATAATCGGTATAAATTAATCAGATGAAATGGGACTTAACACACAGTAAATTTCAACAATCATTTCGGACTTTTATAAGAAATTAAAATAAAATGATAAATCAGAATCTTGTTTTGATTTTGAATGTGGATTTCTGGAATGAATTATATTCGAAAGGAAGTGTGAGTGAGAGAAAAAGGAGAAAAAATGCACCACGTGGTCGGGCAAAGAAAATTGCACATTGAAGAAAATGGACGTGTAAAGTTAAGGATGAGAATGGGGCGGCTGTGGCCGGCATGTGGTTCGAGAAAGGAGAGTAATGTTAATAAATGCTTGTATTAAAAAGGAAAAGATGCCAACCTGGATTTTATTCATTTTTGTTTGTTTGTTCCTTTTCGACGGTGCCAGAGAAGCTTGAACTATAACGAATGTAGTTCAAACGTAACGGCCACATTACAATTATAGAATGACTTTCTTCAATTGCAGACACTTAAAACGCTGTCTGCTATCTCTTCAGTATTCAATAAATTGAGTCATTAATAGAAGGATTTAAGGTTTTCTCTAAAAAAAGTTACATAGTCACATATAGAGGCCTCCTTTCAGTTCATAAGAGACAATGGATACCACCTGCAGGATTTTATAGTGAAGCAAGGGCTGCACAATCTCCAACTGCAAATAACATAATATTTCTTGTTTCAAAATTTGAAAAAGCTAATTTCTAACCTTCACAACTTATATTGTCGACGTCATCTGTTTCCACCATGGAATTTCTGCGTTTGATTCGAAACAGGTATCTTCCTATGATTTCATAAATAGTTAATTTATTTTATTGACTTGTAGCTTAATAATCGGTTAGAATGACTGATTTTATTAGTTTCACTGCTTATGACTCATCACACAATCACAGTCACATCAAAGACGGCATTCCTTAATCCTTTAGTCGTTGTGATTCTTTTAGCTTTCTTATTATGCTTGAATGAATTAACAAACTGAATGAATTATGTTTATGAATTATGTAATCTACAATGTACACATGCAGCTGTGAAAACACTAAAAATGTTACATCATCAAATGTAGAGGCCTACTTTCATTTCATAAGAGACAACGGATACCACCTGCAGGATTTTATAGTGAAATAAAAGCTGAATTACTTAGTGCTTTATCCATTACGTCACGGATCCTGTTATCTATAATATCTCACCGGTCTGTTTAAATGTATTTATGAATGTATGTCTGTCTAAAACTTTCGACAGAGGCAACCGATTTTCACGAGATTGGTATCGTTTTGAAGCTCGACTCTTCGGACGACAAATATAAAAAAATTGGCCAAAAACATTAATTTATTCACCCTCAACTGGGCACTTTTCTACAAGGAGGGGTCACTTTTTTCATCAACATGTTTTGCAAGTCATTCAAAGCTCGCATAAACAACGTTGCATAAAAGGCGTTATTTTGACCACCCCTGATGTCACAACCGTGTTAGGCTCATCAATTTCCTCTGGTGCGTTATGGGTTCAAACCTGCTTATTACTCCTATTTTTTGTTTTTGCTCAACCAACACCTTTACACACACTTTCAGTTTCTCTTTTCCGCCTTTGCGTCATGGGTTCGAACCTGCCTACCTACTACAACTTTTTTTTTTTTTTTTTTGCTCAACACACACCTCAAAACACCCGGGCAACGCCGGACACCCAGCAGGCTAGTTATAAATATGTGCAAAAGTTTTAGCTTCTTAACTCGTTTATGCATTTAGAAATTAAAGAAAAAAAAACTGTTACTACATTGGCATGAGTGGACGGAACAAAAGTCTAGTCTTTAAAGGCCTTGGTACTTTTTTCTACCGTATCGATTTGTCTAGTACACTGACAGATTCACTGATCGAATCATCATGCGGGCATAGTGGCTTCTATCTTAATTTAATTTTCAAGCAACATAGAAGATGAAATAAGTAATTATTTATTTATGTGTCTTTATATTGCTACTAGGTTTTTATTCCATCTAGAACGATCATTTCTCTACGTTTTCGTCTGTATACTTAAGGTCTAGTTTAAGGTCAAGCAGTCAGGCTACATGAGGATCTACAGACCATTGTAAGAAAATAAAATCGTACTGCCATGTAACACGGTTATCAGATTTCTAAAGTCAACCCTGCAAAGGACTATACAGGGGGAAAGGAGGAGGTGCAGACAAAAAAATATGGTGGCGGTGGTGGGGCAATATCCGAGAGTAGACCTGCCTGGCATTGAATGATACGCTTATGAAGGCAGAAAATAAGAAGGGCTGCAGAAAGCTGGTTGCCAGGTCATTTTTGATGCCTCAATAGTCCTCTACACCACAGAACAGATAAGACATTCTAGTGTTGGGACGATTAATCGGAATTGAGAATTTTTTTTTTTTTTTTTTTACATAGGCATCACCACTTATCAAGGCCAAGAGGCCACTCGAGGATAAGAGTTAAAGAGTGTACAGTATAAATTGGACAATATAGTAATTGTTAGTAATGGAAATTCGGTAAATTTGTTAACGTATATGGAACGGCTCATCAAAAACTTGTTTGCGTTAGACTTGAAGACAACCATATTGTAGCCAGCTCTAAAGCAGGAAAACAGAAGACAATTCCATAGGCGTGCAGTTCTAAGAAAGAAGCTTTGTTCATGGAATCTACGTTTAGGTTTAGGCACAGATAAAGAGTGGGGGAAATTGTTAATAGTCTTTTCTGCTAGACAGGTGTTTCTTGTGAAAGTTTGGCAAGGGGGGACCATAGATTGGAGCTCAGTCGAGCACCTGCCATGAAAATAACGATAAAGCAGAGACAAACTAGCAACATCTCTTCTGTGAGACAGAGGTTGCAGGGAAGAGAAAAGGATATCCCCTACGAGGCTACATCAGCAGTGAGATATCTACTGGATCGATAGAAGGATCCAACCATTTTTACAGCGGCCTTAGCAATGGATTTAATGTATGTGTTCCGTTTAAGATCAGGAGTAAAGGTAAAGCCCAGAAGCTTGTCACAACATGAGGTCATTCGTTTCAATTGATGCCAGATGAGGATCAGAGCGATGATGATGTAAAGATAAAAGCTTGGTTTTAGATGCATTAAAAGTAACAAGCTACATCTTTCCCCATTGTACCACATGCTCAACATCAGAGGAGAGAGAATCTGAAAGAATTTGGTCGTTTATGGTCTTAGATGTGCTACCATAGATGGTAGTGTCATCAGCATAAATATCTACGATTGATGTAAGGATGTGATTAGGAAGATCATTAATGTAGATCAGGAAGAGAGTTGGGCCCAGGATGAACCCATGAGGGATTCCAGCATTAATACTGGAGATCTTGTGAAGTAAACCTTTATGTCATACTGTATCAAAAGCCTTTGATATGTCAAGAGCAATTGCCCTAGAAAGGTAGCCTCCGTTCAGAGATTCGCTAATCCTATGAGATATAACTGTAAGCACATCTGCTATAGATCTACCAGAATGGAAACCATATTGAGTGTCACTAAGAAGGCTATTTTTGCTGAGATAATTGATTACTTCTCTATTTAACACAGATTCCAGCAACTTACTCATGACGCACAGGAGACTTATTGGTCTGTACTGAGAGGGGAATGAGCAATCACCTGAATGCTTAAATACAGGGCATACTGATGAGATTTTCCAGGGTGATGGGATGCAATTCTCTTTAAGACAACGTTTAAACAGTTTTGTGAGGATGGTTGAAGTCTTTTGAGTACTATAATTGGAAAAATCGGAAATTTTAGGGGTATTGAAATCGATATCAGAATCAGAACATTTTTTTTACCTATTTTCCGATACCAAAAACGATTCTTTTGTCTTCTTTTACTTGATTTTTTTTGTTTAAAAGTAAAATCTTCAACTGCCGTAAGTAATAATAAGACAGAGTTCAAAATAGGCTTCGTAGCCTAGTAAGGGATGTTCTTTTCTCTTCCCTGCGACCTCTTTCTCACAGAAGAGACGTTGCGAGCCTGTCTTTGCTTTATCGTTATTTTCATGGCAAGTGCTCGTCTGAGCTTTAATCTATGGCCCCCCCCCCTCTCGCCAAAGATTCACGAGAAACACTCTTCTACCTGAAAACACTATCAGTAATTTCACCCCACCTTTTATCTGTGACTAAACCAAAACGTAGATTCCATGAACAAAGTTTCTTTCCAACTGACTACAATATGGCCGTCTTCAAGTCCAATGTAAACAAGTTCTTGATGAGCTGTTCCCCTTAAGTAATCCGATTTACCAAATTTACACTACTAAGATTACTATATTGTCCAATTTCTACTGTACACTCTTTAACCCTTAACCTCGAGTAGCCTCTGGGCCTAGATAAGTGGTGACCTCCTTCGTAAAAAAGTAAGAAAATAAAATAAATAAAAGATATTTATTGATTTTAAACTACCAGTAAAACTAACATTGTTTGATCACCTCTGCAAGTGTGTTTTTATATTTGAGAAAATATCTGAACGTTTAACATGTGCTTTTTTTTTTTTTTTTTTTTTTTTTTTTTAACGGTAATCGCGAGAAAATAACTCTATAGTTAAATTATTTAAAGATCTATAAAGAATTGAAATCGCAAATTTTGTATGGAATCAGTAACTGTATCGGAACTGAGGAAAAATATTGAATCGTCCCATCACTTATAGCTTCATTGCAGTGGCGATCTCACACACACACACACACAAAAAAAAAAATCATCATCATCATCATAATCATGAGTTTAACGTCCATTTTACATGGTAGAATATGTTAGACAGCTTTTAAGTAATTGACTTCCAAACGAACATATTTCTAGCCAATCCTGGCCCTGTCGGTGGGGCATTAGAATACGCCACTGCCCCCCTGCACAGGTTAAAAGTCCCTCAATGGGGATCCTGGATATGACCTTAAACTATATCCAGTGGTGAGGCCCCAGCTTGTGGGCTTTGGGGAGTGTGGAGCCACCCTTTAATTACCATTGCTCCCAGGTCCACTCTGACCCGGAGTGGTAGTACCTATTAGGGTCCCAACTATGGGTTGAATAGAAACCGACGTGAAAACAACAAATATATTCTATTAAAAAAATTTTTCTTCAAAATCTTTGGATTCGGCATTAAATAACCCGAAAAGGGTTGATATGCCGTAAAACAAAAACAACCAACAGCATCTAGCCAATCCTATATTCAGCCATTCTTCTCTAAAGTCCCTTTTTATCACTTTCTCACATGCTTTCCTTGTGAACTCGACCTGCTGCTTTAACTGTTCTACATCTGCTAACCCAGGAACTTACATCCATTTTCCTCAATGTGGCCATATTATCAAAGTCTCCTGTTCTACACACCAGTTATAATGTCCATATTTGATATTCTTCTAAGAATTAAGCATGCCTTTAAAACTTACATTAAACGTCCTTTATATCATCCTCATATTATTTCTCTCCATGCATGTCCTCAAACCTTACTAATCAAGCTGCACTACCATACATTGTCACATTGCATACACATACTCGATAGACTCTACACTTGATCAACATTTGTAATACTTTGTTGGTTACTAAAGATAGAATTCCCTGAACTTACTTGAACATCCACTCCTAATTTTTGCAATCAGACTAGCACCTGCTCCACCTTGTGCTCCAATTGTCATAATAGATAAATAGTTTTGCCTTCAAACGATTTTGCTACACCATTTGCCCTTTACAATTGGTTAATGACACTATCGTTTGCTGGGGAGTGTTACTTGGTTGAGACACGATATAGCACATGGAAACATCAATGGGTGGATATGTCGTCGGCTATAACCAGCTGGCATGGGTTGCCTCTTGAATCTTCATTGCGTTCAGGCAGCATTTCCATCATCGGCATTAATTGGCAGGGACCGCATGCTGAAATTGAACACTTGTACAAAAATAGCGAACAAAAGCATTTTTATAAAAAATATATTATTTATTTTACATTTAACACTGGCAGAGCATATTTCAATTAAGACCCGTTGAACCAGGCGTGTGCAGCCAAACTGCTATGTGCATCTGTCGCGTACAAGATGTACACCTCAACTGCTAAAAAAAGAACAATTATAATTCAATTCTCCTCCCTGTCTTCAGTGGAAGAGAGAAAAAGTGAAAGAGAGAAAGAGAGAAAGAGGCACATTCATACATAACGTTTAAACGTTGTTTTGTTTTTGTATCCCATAATGAATTCTTTCGGGTTTGATCTTTCCAATTCTAAGGTCTTATATCGTTTTGACTTGGCTCAATATTATAAACAACTGTCACTCTTGGCTTGAGTCATAGCTGAATGACAATAGTTACTGAATCCGTCATGTTTTTCAATAATAACGCCTGTCTTTCTCGCCTCCCCACGAACACAGTTAGTCACAAGTTAGCTATAAGGTTTATTAATATAGAATCCTCAGCTCCCCCAAAATGAGCGCTCTTCATTGTGCCACAGGTTGACTTGCATTGTTTCCTTTTCATTTTTTCTTTTTTCCTGAAACGAAAGCAAATCTTGTATTTGCAATAAATCTTGAAAATTTCAAGTAACCTAATTAGACTAAATCCTGGGCACATTTGCGTATGGAAACGCGGCTAAAATATAGCGACCATTTAAGGTCTAATTAAGTGCATGACTACATTGTAACAAACAGAAATGCCTTTTGTGGCACAGTAAAGTATCTATATTTACCTGCCTCCCCTCGAGGACAGAGTTAGACACAAGATCGGTTTTTAATGTGGGGAAAATCCAGCTACCCTGAAAAAGGATTAGGCAAAAGTTAAAATTGTCTCACTTCAAAAGACCTCTCCTAATCGAGGACAGAACAGATAAAGTGTAGTATCAGAACAGATACTACACTTTGCAATATGTATTTGAAGAAAATATAAACATATTACATAATGAAAAAATTAGGCACAAGGCCACTCAAAAGTGTGGGGATAATAGGTGTCGTTGGTCATCCTTGGTCTCACATACTTAAAATTGTCTATTATACTCTTAACTAGAAATATATCAGTCACCACAATACCACATTCACTCCAGGGGATTGTCCTAATTAAGATAAACTCAAATTTGAAAACGTTTTATTGAAATATTTATATTAATTACATTTCGACCACTCAACAGTCGTTCGCCATTTAAAGCAAATATCAAGTCAAAAAAGTTGGATAAATGGGTGCCGCATGAATTGAACGATAATAAAAAAAATTTGTCGTTTTGAGGTGTTTTCTATGCTCTTTCTGCTCAACACAAACGACCCATTTCTTGAGTGGATTGTGACGTATGATGAGAAGTGGATCCTCTACGACAACCGTCGATGTTCGGCACAGTGGTTGGATGCTGGAGAAGCTCCACAACACTTCCCGAAGCCGAAATTGCACCAAAAAAAAAAAAAAAAAGGTTATGGTGACTGTTTGGTGGTCTGCAGTCAGTCTCATCAATCACAGCTTCTTGAATCCAAACAAAACGATTATGACGGAGAGGTACTGCTGACAAATTAATGAAATGCACCTGAAATTGGTCAATATGATGGGACTAATTCTCCTCCATGACAATACTCGCCCACATGTTGCTCAGCTGACCCTGCTGGCCACAGAGCATATACAAACAAATGGCAAAAGATTATCTTCCAAATTTCAAAATATTGACCATCTTACCATGTATTACTTTATGTACATAGAAAAGCACAATTCTTGACAGCACTTATTTTGTAGCTCGGAATCATTCATGTAAATGTTATGTCATTTTTGGAATTTATTCTGCCCTTAAGTCATCAGAAGAAAAAAGAACTTATCAACTTTTAAAGAAAATAATGGAATATAGACATGATTACAAAACCCGAAAATTGGAAATGTTGCAATTATTTTTCAATTTGTTACGCTATATTTGAATTTTTATATATATATATATAATTTGTTACGGTATGTTTGAATTTTCATATATGTATAGATGAGGGCTTGTATTAATCGGATTATTGTTCTCATCTTGAGTATTACTAGTGCAACGTTTCGGTCGGATTGTCTTTCGACCTTCATCAGGCATGTTGGTTATTGTTTAGAAAAGAAAGAAAAGTTACTGGCTCCATAGATATTTTCGTATTTCTGTGAGTCAATCTACAGTTTTTTGCCATTGTTTCGAATCTGTGAGAAAAAAAAAATGGTTGACAAAGGGAAAGCAATTCTAATAAACAGGGGATTATCTTCCTTCTATCGCTTAAATTCTAAAACTGCTTATTCTTAAATTTTCTATTCTTATTTCGACTTTTTCTTTGTTTCACATATGAATCTATAATCGGATACTTTTAACCTGACAAAATAAAACCTAAACTTCATTGACGATTTATTTACATTTAGGAAGAAGATTAAGGTTCACATTGTGTGCAAGTGGTCTTTTTCAGAACAGATTAAAAGGGAGGGATGTGCGTGCTTCTACAGAAATTGAACCGAACCAGATCTACTTTCATAAACCTGATCCAACGGAACAAAAATTTTGCGGTGTCGCTTTCGATTTGTTTGAGCAAACAAAAATGCTTTTTCTAACTTTTCCTACTTTTTATTCGACTTCTTTCTTCATGTTTCCTGTTTTTATGGGCGCAGTTGTAATCGCTTATCACTTTACACTCATGCAGTATAATAAATAATAACAGACAGGTTTTTATAACTATTATGGACTTTCAAATAGCATTTTCATACAGAAACACTAGCGTATACAGTTGCGTTTAAATATATGGTCTGCTAGGGCTGATTTTTCGATTTCTCTGCATATAACAGCTTTTCGTTGTTCTTCTAGTCATATATATATATATATATATATACTAGCATTTAAGCCCGGCGTTGCCCGGGTGTTTGGAGATGTATGCCGAGCAAAAAAAAAAACAAAAAAAAAAACTCTCAATTTTTGTAACTTTGACCCCCATTATGACCCCTTAACCTTTATTGTTTTGGGCTCAAATCAAATTATTAAGTTAGATCCATGTACAAGGAACCTATATTTAAAATTTCAAGTGTTCAGACCAAAAATTGTCGGAGGAGTTTGGTAGAGTTCTCAAAGGTCAAATTGTTCAACTTTGACCCCTTAACAGCCAAATTTCTGGCCGAAAGCCAATGATATAGATTTTCCGAAATCTCAGTACCCTGTATATCAAATTTTGAGTCTGTAGACTAAAAATTGACAGTTATTGCATATGGAAATGTACACACACAGATACACACACAGACAGACACTTTCACTTTTATAGATATACTAGCATGGGTGCCAGGCGTTGCCGAGGTGTTTTGAGGTGTATGTATGCTCAGCAAAAAAACGAAAACAAAAAAAAAAAAAACGGTCAATTTTCGAGGCTGTAGACTTAAAATTGACAGCTATTGCGTAGGGAAATGTACACACAGACACACACTTTCCCTTTATATATATATATATTGAAAATAATATACGAACAAACTCTAGGGTCCCTTTTACTAACAAATTCATCAAGAGTTAATTGTTAGATATCAAAAGATTCAAAAAGACGACTTGTCATGCAAGAGCAACTTCTCGGAGATATGTGAAAAAAAGGGTAAGAAGATGTGAATGGAAATTCGTGTGAAATATATATACAATAATATAAAATATGAGATGAAGCACTGGCAATTAAATTCATAAATGGCATTACTTTGCGTAATGAATTCATTTGCCTGTGCACTGCAGGCTATGTGGGTCGAATCCCCCTGAACTTTCAAACCCACATCAACCAACATATGCCGGCAAAAATTAGACTATGAAAGTCATGTCTTTTTCGCCTTTTTTCTACTTTGGAATTTGCCATTGGCCAACATGTAATTGAAAATCCAGCTTGTGCCAATACCTATAAAATAGATTGTTTCATAATATTGCACCGGGCTGACTCTCAAAATCATATAAAAGTAATATATTGTAGTCTACATTGCACTGTAGAGAACCTACTGTTGATTTTATACAAACTCTGACCTACCTCTGCATTCCATGTTTAAAAAGGATGTGTCCTCTATAGTATCAGACCTGACCGAATGGTTAATTGTAGGCATAGACCGATTCATACCATCCAAAAAATTCCAACAAAAACCTAACAGCCAGTCATGGTTCTTCCCCTGAATGTGCTGCTGCCATCGCGCACAGAAATCACTTTTTCCATAGCTACCAACGTAATAGATGTACTGAGACTAAAGCTGCTTTCAGGACTGGCAGCAACCACTGTAAAAGAGTAATAAAACATGCAAGAGAGCTATATGCTCAGTCTGTTAAATCCAACATAGCTGAGCAGCGGCTTGGTTCCCACTATCATCAATGGACCTGAGGTCATCTCGTCAGCATCAGACAAGGCCAAACTATTTGCCAAGAACTTTGCAGTTAATTCTACTCTATGTAACAATGGCTATCAACTCCCTGTATTTCCTCCTATAACAGACAACACGCTATGCAACATACAAATATCTGTGCGTGAGTTTGCCAAGCTAATCAAGAACCTTGATTCCAGTAAAGCAACTGGCCCTGACGGCATTCCAGTTATAGTGCTGAAAAAGCTCCAACCAGAACTTGCCCCCATGCTTACAAAACTGTTTAAGTGTTGCCTTAAGGAGAAGTGCTTTCCAACACCCTGGAAAACCTCATCAGTATGCCCTGTATCTAAGAATTCAGGTGAAAAGTCATCTCCCTCTTCTCAGTACAGACCAATAAGTCTCCTGTGTGTCATGAGTAAGTTGTTGGAATCCATATTAAATAAAGAAGTAGTCAACCACCTCAACAGAAACACCTTCTTAGTGACATGTAATATGGTTTCCACTCTGCAAGATCTACAGCAGATATGCTAACGGTTATATCACATAGGATTAGTGAATCTCTTGACAAAGGTTTCCTTTCCAGGGCAATTGCTCTTGACATATCGAAGGCCTTCGATAAGGTATGGCATAAGGGCCTACTTCACAAGATTTCCAGCTACGGTATTACTGGAAATGTTTTCTTAATCATTAAATCATTTCTCTCTGATAGGCTCATAAGAGTAGTGGTTGATAGGCAGAAATCAGAGGCCCACAGTATTAATGCTGGAGTCCCCCAGGGGTCCATCCTGCGCCCAACTCTCTTCCTGATCTACATCAATGATCTCCCAAAACATATACTTAAATCATTCGTTGACATCTATGCTGATGACACGACCATCTATCGCAACACATCAAAGGCCGTAAATGACAATGTTCTCTCTAATTCTCTCTCCTTTGATCTTGAGCGCGCGGTAGAATGGGGGAAGAGGTGGCTGGTCACTTTTAATGTATCCAAAACCAAGCTTCTATCTTCACATCATCAACGCTCTGATCCCCATCTGGCATCAATTGAAATGGATGGCTCTTAACTAGGGGAGGCTCAATATTTCGACAAGTTTCTGGGTTTGACCTTTACTCCTGATCTGAAATGGAACACGTACATCAAATCTGTTGCCAGGGACGCTGGGAAAATGGTGGGATCCTTCTACCGCTCCAGAAGATATCTCACTACTGATGCAATTCTCTATCTGTATAAAAGCCAAGTACGTCCAAGGATGGAGTACTGCTGCCACATCTGGGCAGGAGCTGCTAAAAACAGCCTATCCTGCCTTGACAGAGTACAAAATAGATTTCGTGGCTTAGTGGGGGATGCCCTTTTCTCTACCCTGCAACCTCTCTCCCACAAAAGAGACGTTGCGAGCCTGTCTTTGTTTTATCGTTAATTCCATGGCAGGTGCTCGTCTGAGCTCCAATCCCTCGTCTCTCTTTGCCAATCTTTCACGAGAAACACTCGTCTGGTTGAAACTACTGTCAATGATTTTCCCCACTCTTTATCTGTGCCTAAATCAAAACGTAGATTCCATGAACAAAGCTTCTTTCTTAGAACTGCACGCCAGTGGAACACTCTGCTGCTTGCCTGTTTCCCACCTGACTACAACTTGGACGTCTTCAAGTCCAACATAAACAAACTCCTGACAAACCGCCCCCTTAAGTAAGACACTCTATCAAAACCCCTAATACTAATGATTACTACAATACTATCTCATTGATTACTGTACACGCAATAACCCTTATCCCTGAGTGGCCTTTGGGCCTTGATAAGTGGTGACCCCCATGTAAAAAAAAAAAGAAAAGATTTTTATATATTATTACTTGAATTAAAGTTTATATGCAAAAGTCAAGCATCATGGTCCAATTGTGCTCTAAACAAAAACATTTATTTCGAACGTGCCCTAGTCACATGAAAGAATTACTGTTGATTTTATATGCCTGACCTTTCTGCTTGTGCGGTAATAAAACTTTTCAAATGCACTTGCGATGTTAAACTGTATAAAAGTGGTAACTGTTTCATGGTTAATATCTTTTTTTGATTATCGATTTGCGATAATTATCGGAAGCATTCTAGTATAAAGCCTATCTATAAACACTCCTTGGCACATAAAATACAGTTGCGTGAAATTAAAAAAAAAAAAAAAAAATCGGCTCAGCCGTTTTGGTGTCCATATAGAACGAACTAACAGACATACAGGCACACAGATAGACAGACAAAGTCCCTTTTATATAATAGTAGACACACACACACACACACACACACACACACACACACACACACACACACACACACACACAACAAATGAACACATAACTAAAGAAATGGCAAAAACACTAGAGGATGACCGCCAATCTGTAGTGGAATGGGGACATAAATGGATGGTCACATTCAATGCTGCCAAGACTAAACTGATTTCCTTCAATAATTACAAGAAACCTTCTCTGCCACCAATAGCAATGGTCAGTTACTCCCTGTCTGAGAGTACATCTTTCAAACTGCTTGGCCTAACGTTCACAGGAAACATGAGTTGGAACAATTATATTGAAAACATTGCCAGGAACGCTGCGAAAAAGGTAGGCTCTCTCTACCGTGCTAGAAAACTACTGACACCTGAAAGTATCCTGTACTTCTATAAGGCCACCATTCGCCGATGTATGGAGTATTGTTGTCACATTTGGGCTGGTGCATCTGCTGTTAATCTCTCGCTCCTAGACAAGGTTCAAAAGAGAGTTGCCAATCTCATAGGCCCTGAATTGGCATCTAAGCTTCAGCCTCTATCCCATCGACGAAATGTTGCATCCCTCTGCCTGTTCTACAAGTATCTTAATGGTGAATGCTCTGATGAACTGCAGACACTTGTGCCCCCACGACGTAGACACCCTTGACAAACCCGACAGGCAGCTAAATCCTACCCCCACACAGTAGAGATCCCTAGATGTAAAAGATCTTTCTACTCCAGTAGTTTCTTCACCAGAACCACTAGACTCTGGAATTCCATTCCAGGTCCCTGCTTCCCCAACTGTACTGACATGCAGAAGTTCAAGTGTAACGCGAACCGACATCTTGCTGCTCAAATCCCAACATAGTGCCCCTGCAGTTGCTGCCCCTGATAGTAGCCCCCTACACCAAAGTGGCAATGCGCCTTGTTTGGGGTGAAAATGTGATAAAATAAAAAAAAATGATTACTTTATGTAATCACATAAATTAATATACGAAGATATAATTTTATGCGTAAATTTGTCAGTATTTACTTCAACAGTGCTCGATACGTAGGTAGAGTTAGGTAGTAAGTTATGAAAATATATATGGCAATTAAGCTACACAGAATATTCTGCGTTTCATTCTCGTGAGAACTCATAAGAATTAAGCCTGACGACTACTCACGAGAATGAAACGCAGAATATTATAGCTTAATTGCCATATATATTTTCATAACTTATATATATATATATATATGTAGGTATGAGATGATATGTCCATATTCATATAAGGTTCATTCCAAAAGTAATGCCTTATTTTTTAACTAAAAAATTGAAGAGCTATGAAGACGGGCGTAGTACCATTAAAACGAGCGAATTTATTTTTGTGTGTAGTTACCGTCATTTTAAATGCATTTTGCCAGTGATGAACGAGAGCCTTGATGTCTCGAGCGTTAAAAATAGTTGCATAAAACAGCTGACCTCATACAAAGTGTATTTTATTGTTAAACCACGCATCTATTGCATAATAATAATAATAAAAATAGTGCGGTCACCTACTTGTATCATTATTCTGACTACCGAATAAATTGCGGTAAAAAAATCAAATACCGCAACTGTATCTTAAGTGCATTCATGCATATACCTCCGTAAACGAATGTTGCAATGTAGAATTGATGTTACTGAAAAAAATATTTCAAGTAGAAAAGGAAAACAATAAATGGGCCACTTTTAAAACACGTTAGCGGATAGTAAAAAATAGTTGAAAAAAAAAGTTTCGAAGAGGCGTTGACAGAAAATGATTTTATATAAAAAAAAAAAATGAAACGAAAATTATTGCTCAAGCTGAAGTATACTCCTACCCACTCCACAAACTAGCAAACTATTCAGCCAATTTTGAGTCTAAACATTTGAAATTTTACATAGACGGTATTCAGACATGCGGCAAACATTTAAATCAGTTTTTGGACGAAAATTTGGCTGTCAATAAGTCAAAGTTGAAAGAGTTGACCCTTGAAGGCTCTACCAAACTCCTCGGCTAATTTTTTGTCTAAACACCTAAGATTTTAAATGTAGACACGAGTCAAACTTTTAAATATATACACATATGCACATAAAGTTATAGTGAATAAGGGCCGAGCAAAGCGTGGTTGAACTGCTAGTATGTTAAAGATATATATTTAAATAAGGAAGTGGTCACCAACAATGTGTATTTTTTAACGTTATTTTATTATTCCGTGTCTTGGTTTTTCATTGAAAATTATGTTTAGATCATTGTAATAATGTTTTTAAATCATTGAAATCGTTTTTAACGCCTTTCAGACGTTCTGTGAAGCGTCCTCTTCAGAAATTATTTAAAATGTTTAGAATATATTCAAGATGTGTTAAAAATGTAAAAGAACATTTTCGTAGTGCATTTGAAATGTTTCCGAGAGGTGGAAACATGTGTAAGTGATTCTACTTTTCGTTCGTATGTTCAATTTTTATTACTGTTTTATTGGGCTGGACTGTGGTCACTGCTGTCTTATGTTTCTCTCTCTCTCTCTCTCTCTCTCTCTCTTTCTCTCTCTCTGCTTGTGTTTTTATTTATCTTTCTTTGTTTTTCTCATTTTTTTCCTTTTTTTACTCTTACTTGAGTGGAGGTGAGGGGCCCATTGGTACTTGGTCAACTGGGTGCATAGGGTAGGATGTGTGTGTGTGTGTTTTCTTTTATTGGTTTGAAGAATGTATGTACTGTTTTATAGTATTATAAAGTTATTTGCTTCCCTAGGAAGGTAACTGTGATCCAAGATCGTTACTAATGTGTGTGTGTGTGGGGGGGGGAACAGCTCCTCTGAAATAAGGGTAAGGGTGTTTTTATTCAATTTTGATATTTAATTTTTGGATTCTTAGATTTTAGTATTGTGATTTTTCGTTTCAGTCTTAGACTGTTCGAATATTCTTATGTTTGTTTAGATAAAGAGGTGTATTTATAAATATACGTAGGGGATTTTTTTATGTTTCTATTTATTTGTCTCCCTATGTGGGTATGGTCAGACCCAGGATCGGTTCTTAGTGTGGGGAAGATCTCGTTCCCCAGAGGGGAGGGGCAACTTGGAGGGGTATAAGTATGGGAGGAGGGATTATAGAAGGGATGATAGTTTTCTCAGTCATGAGGGATTTCTCCTCCACTGACTGAAGGGGGAGCGAGATGTTGGAACAGATATTACACTATCGTTCTAGGTGTTTCCTAGTGTTGTTGGTTTCGAGGTTAAGTAGGGTTGGTATTGTTGAATGTGT
>NC_136502.1:93239540-93299540 GCF_053919585.1 Euprymna scolopes
AACACAACGCACAGTTGACACAACTCGACACTTCAATAGTCAAGTTAAAAAATTCAACACTTCTGAGAGATCAGGCTCTTCTTTTATATCCAACCGAAAGCGTCTCATTTGCATATCGAGCAAGCATACAAAAAGACGGACATTTCTTTCTTTTTTTTTTCTTTTCTCTTCATTCCATCTGTCTGCACGAGATTTTACAGGCTGCCAAAAAAACAGGTTTATCACCAATTAGCATGGGTGCCCGGCGTTACCCGGGTGTTTGGAGGTGTATGCTAAGCAAAAAAAAAAAAAAAAAAAAAAACGGTAAATTTTTTTAACTTTGACCCCTATTATGACCCTTAACATTTATTGTTTTGAGTTCAAATCAAGTTATTAAGTTAGATCCATGTCCAAGGAACCTATATCTAAAATTTCGAGTGTGTAGACCCAAAATTGTCGGAGGAGTTTGGTAGTTCTCAAAGGTCAAATCGTTGAACTTTGAACCTTTAACAGCCAAATTTCTGGCCGAAAACCGATTACATAGATTTTCCCAAATCTCAGTACCCTGTATATCTAATTTCGAGTCTGTAGACTGAAAATTGACAGTTATTGCCTAGGGAAATGTACACAGACACACAGGCACGTTCACTTTTATAGATATATAAGATAAGATAGAGAGATTAAATCATTTAATCGCAATCAATAGTACCAGCAATTGAAAACTAAGTTAGAAAAAAAATATGTATATATTAAAAAAATTATTTTTGTTATTGGAAAATAGATATATTTTTTTTCGATTGTGATATCAATTCTGATACCCCATCCAGATTTGGACTTTTCCGATTCCGATTAATCGTCCAAACGCTATTAATGTATGTGCGTGCTAAGATTAGTAATAACCGTATTTGTTTAAGTGAAATGACTGAACTGCGGAAGTCGTTTCGCCATTTGCACATGTGAAGTGAATTCTGCGATTAAACTGGTGTTGCAAGTTGCATTTTAACGTTAAACAAATTTTGCAATATGCGCACTTTTGTATATGTGCGTTATCACCAGTGAGCAAATTGCTAGATAAATCAAATAAAGTTTCTTTTAAACATACGTGCACGGTTGCTGGTTTCACTCCCCGATCGTCGCTTTTACATGCGTGGGTTTTGATTCCCTCGTAATTGTTGATCTTCTGTTTAACTTAGGACGAATCTACTCAGGCATGAAAACATAATGGAGACTTGCTGAGGTTTTATTTATTTATTTATTTAGAGAGAGAGAGAAAGTTTGCTCACGTAATTAATTACTTGTTTACCTAGTTAGTTTTCTTAACTTAGTCTTATAGAACGGAAATTGAAAGACGCAGACGAGCAGACACCGAGGTGGAATTCGTTGAGATTCTCTCTATATTGTCAGGCACATTTTGTTTGTGTTAATACCAACGAGAAAATGACTGCTTTTTTTTTTTTTTTTCGAACATATGACGACATTTTATCGCCGTTTCGTTCCGCTGCATTTCTAGCGCGTTTTGTCTAGGAAGCTAACATTTGATACCCCTTCCCGCTTTAATCTCGTTATTTGCAGCTGAGTATATTTTTGTTTGCTGCAAAGTTGCACTGACACGTACTAATGTGATTCTCGTCAAAAATTCACGCTAGCTAACTTAATCGTTACTTACTGGTTAATCGTTACTTAATCAGGGGTCGAATATCTAACATTCGTGCAGATCAAATGAGTACTGTTTTCTGAGTATAGGATTCGTGGCGGGAAATAACATGGAAACGAGGTACTTTATTCTCGTGTCATTTGAGTGCAGTCTTTTATAGACGTTCACATAGAATGTTGGAGAAACTGAGTGACCAGTTATTGGGTAGATATTAGGTTCGCACTTGTGCATTTTGACTGCTTAGTACTAGGCACGCTGAGAACATAGACTCTTGGCTAGTATCTGTTCTAATAATACGCAGTCTATTCTGTCCTCTGCCGATGAAGGAGAAATTCTTCTAGATTGAGGCAACTTTTATTTTTGCCGCTGCGAATAAACTTTAATCTATATCTTGTATGTCTATCAAGTTTCCGTCACGAATGTGTGATAGTCTTTGTTTTATTAATGCGTGATATTTCAAATATAATGTTGATGGTTGTAAGTTCCGAATGAAGAAACATTGTACATGATTTCTTGATATTCAATGATTTGCTTCAAACATTTAATGATTAAGTTTTAAATGTCGAGAAGTGAATAAAATAAAAATTAAATTAGGATTAAAATTTATCCAACAGCAACAAATAACAGTTGATTAATAAAATGCCTTTTCTTTAAAAGCCAATGTTCAAATGTGAGGAGGATTTATGAGATGTTTTGCTGGATTGATAGACCGAGATGTTTCCTCGAATAGTAACGACTAACTGCGCATCATCATTAAGAACATTTTGATTTTATATGTCGGGCCTTTCGGCATGTGTGGCAATAAAACTTCTTAAATGCACTTGTGATGTTAGGCTGTGTAAGGTGTTAACCTTGGCCAAAATCGCTTGTTCCTTCTTTCGCTGGATTATTTCGATTGTCGATACTTATCGAACACATTCACATACAAAGCCTATCTAAAAACACTGCCAGGCACATAATGTACCTTTATGTTAAATTTCATAAAAATCAGCCCAACCGTTTTCGAGTCCATAGGGAACGAACTCACACACTGACAAAGTTCCTTTTATATAACACTAGAGATTCTATCTTTTTATATAACAGTAGAGAGTCTATCGTTTTATGGAGAGAGAGAGAGAGAGAGAGAGAGAGAGAGAGAGAGAGAGAGAGAGAGAGAGAGAGTCACTTGACAGAATAATAAGATTGTTATTATAAAAATGTAAAAATATCTTATGCCAGACTCTTCCTGAACTCCAACGAGCCATCACCGCCAAAATCAAGGATGTATCAAGAGAGGAATGTCTCCGATTTTTTTCTCCCTGGAAGAAAGTTCAATTCTCGCAGGAGAAAAACAAAATTTATATTTGAAGATAAGCTAGTACTAAAAATTGAATTGGGCGCAACAGCTTTTGAAGAAAAGGAACAACAACCATGTACATTAATTCAATTATTTTACTTAGGCAACTAATAAAGAATGATACACAAACAGTAACAGGTAAATATATAGAATAAGGGTTCACAAAAATACATAATCTTCTATAATATAAACCTCACCTGTCTGTTTAAATGTATGTATGTATGTACGGCATAATCACGTTGACACACCGGCTTTCGTCAGATCACTGAAGTTAAGCAACGTTGAGCCTGGCTAGTACCAGATGGGTGACCATTTGGGAATTCTAGGCGCTGTATGTGCTTTCCGGTTATTTCAGCATTGTTTCCAGTCGTCCTGGACCTCCACTTGCTACTGGTATTCAACAATGTTGATCCAGAAGAGGTGTAGTTGGAGATTGCGCAACTCTTGCCAAAAAATTTCACGCGCAGGCACCCTTACAGTGGGTATCCATAGTCTGTCAAGACCGAAGGACGCCTTTTTTTATGTATGTATGTTTGTATGTGTGTATATGTATGTATGTTTGCATGTCTACCTAAAACTTTCGACAAAGATGACGGATTTTCATGAGATTGGTATCATTTTGTAGCTCGACCATTCGGACGACAAATATTGGCTAAAAACATTAATTCCTTCACCCTCAACTTTTCTACAGGGGGGGTCGCTTTTTACCGATATTTATGAAAGTCATCAACTCTTTTCAATTGACTAGCCTTAATTTAAACCTTCGTTACTTCCATTTTGGCGATGGACGCAACAGTAGAGACGTCACGTTTTTTTTTTCACATTCTTTTCCTTCTTTTGCGGTACGGGTTCGAGCCTTCTACCACTTTTTTTTTCTTTGATCAACACACACCTCCAAACACCCGGGCAACGCTGGCCACCAAGGCTAGTCACTAATACAAGGCTAGTTTTATATAAAGAGCGTTTTCGTAACAAGTCCAACAGCTCTGGCACTTTCCATCATAAGAGGATTAGCTTTGTTCGCACCTGGCTTCTAACGACCTGTGTAATAATGCAGTCAACCATTAACCAACATAGATCATATTATTATTATTATTATTATTATTAGTATTATTATTAGTATTAGTATTAGTATTATTAGTATTAGTATTATTAGTATTATTATTAGTATTATTATTATTATTAGTATTATTATTATTATTAGTATTATTATTATTAGTAGTAGTAGTATCGTATGGGCTAGATATCTTTACCGCTATGTTTTTAGCCAGTCTTGGAAATTGTCATCAGATAGATAGACTGTCGCACAGCTTCCTTCCAGGTGACTGAACAGTGTAGGATCTTGTGATCTATATCCTGGGGGGCTTCCTTACACTTTGGGCAGATTAGGGAGTCCATTTGTCTTCACCTGTGTTTGTTTTCTGCAGTCCTGCTGTGTCTTGTTCTGATCTGATTTGCAGCTACCCACTGCTTCCTACGATTTGATGTCCCCCTCTTTTGGGAGTATTGTTTCTCCATTCCTTGAGTTTTTTTTTTTTTAAATTTTCTTTCTTTGAAGATTATAATGCTGGGTGTGGGGCAGCCAAACCAGCTGCCAACGTTGCTCTGCTTTTTTATTGAAACCAACCGAGAGCTCTTTTTAGTATCCTCGCTGTTCCCTTAAGTGCAATTGTCTGGATCTCTTTTGCACTTGGTTCACCAGGTATATTAGTTAGGTAGGACTTCAGATTCTTCTTCATAAGCCCTGTGGCACCTATGATAACTGGTATGATTGATATCTCCCTAAGATCCCAGTTTCTTTTCATATCATACACGAGGCCTTGATATTTGGTCTGTTTCTCTCTTTTAGCTCTGTTCAGACAGCCATCATTAGGGACACTCGCTTCAACCAAGGTTGAAACTCTCTCTGACTTATTCCACATAACTATGTCAGATGCTGCCTCATGTGACCCCTAGAGGTTTCGTAATTGGGTATACTTTTGACCCATCCATATGACCCTTTAGGAAACAAGTGAATACAACCTTATGCTGTTCTTGGAATAAGATCATATTTTGTCAATGAATGCAACTGGAATACTATCTATAGAATACCAAGATTTATGACCATGATTTATTCTTCTAGATCAGCCGTGTCCTTTCTATGCCAATGTTTCGATGATTATAGACCCACGTCCATCGCTGACGGCGCAAATTGCCGTGAGCCTCGCTGGCATGTGATCGTCTTATTCGGTGTCTCCGGCTTCAACTGTTTACAATGATTCTTCTCTTTTTAGAAGAGAGAGAAAGAGGGTGATTAAAAAAAGCGAAGGGCGAAAGAAAGGGCGAGAGAGAAAGAGAGAAACATACCAGGATAACCTTTGGAGGGATGTGCTCGGTCACCACACACAGACGAGTTTGTTTTTGCGTGTTGCATTATGCTGGTAGACACGAGGGCCAGCTGCGAACACTCCCGGAGGCCAACTCGGAATGCTACTAATCAGCTCATGACGTTATCATATCAATTGTAACATGATCGTTTCCCAGGGTGTGTTTCTTGGTGTGTCCGTGTCGTTGAGACGTTTCTAGAACGCTTGTTCCGTCCTGGTACGACACCAGCTCCCCGGTGCAATAAAACAAATAAACGATAGGCACATGGACGATAGTAATATCAAAGATGAATCAGTAGCATTGAATACGTCGGCTACATCTGGTCGTCTTTTTTTTTTTTTTTTTTTTAAATTACATTCCATTGTCGTTGATGGCAGAAATCGCTTGCTATAACTGGACGCGTTTACAAAAGAGCGAACAGGGACATTTATTCTTTAAACAAAAATCTATATATTAATGCGATAGCGTGTGTATTATTTTCTATATCACACTTACTTTCGAGTGACTGTCGTTTAATTGTTATGACCTTCCATTTTTTATAAATAATTTTACCAAGAATTCTTCAGAAGTGTTGATTTCGGTTTCGAATATGGCTGATGGCACTCAAGTCATCTATTATTTTATAAATAATTTTACCAAGAATTCTTCATAAGTTTTGGTTTCGGTTTCGATTATCGCTGAAGAAGCTCAAGTTATATATAAATACATATATTTTTCTTCATAAGTTTTGGTTTCAGTTTCGATTCAAGCTGATGCACCCAAGTCATATGGATATAATTTTATTTTTGCAATCACAACTTCATAATAGCATTCAAACACGGTCGTGTTTAAATGCTATATGATTAAGTAGTAGTTTTAGTCATTTAGAGCTGCTTTAAAACTTCACCGCTCACTCATTTTTCGACCAAATTTCAAACAATTATTACAGTTTATAGATCACCTTCTCAGCTATATTGTGAAAAAATTTTTTTTTTCAATTTTCGTTCAGTAAAAAAGTTATGATGAATTTTCTAGTGTTCAAAATCGAAAAATATGTAAGGCGGGTGAGCGATGCTTTTTATGACTGGTTTCCATAGCAACCACGTCGCTTCAGCGACTACTGTTGCTACCAATTCACTGCTGTCGCGGAAGTAGAAGTAACAAGTGAAACAGAATGAAAAAATGAAAGGGAGATAATTGGGGGCATTTTATTGAAAGCAGACGAGTGCCATACATTGTTATTACATATGTGTTTATGGGAGCAAAAAAAAAACAAGATTGAAATTAAACAAAGAACAGGTGAATTTATTGGAAGCCTAGAAAAAACATCGATTACAATGGAAAATGCGAGCATGAAAAGTAATATGATTAAGGTTAAACATGGAAAAGTAAAGGACTAGTTGTTAAAACTGAAAAAGAAAAGGACAAGGTATTCTAATAAAAATATAATTAATTGATAACTTTAAATATCGCAGCATTAAGAATTAAAAAAAAATCAATTTATAATATTATATAATCAATTCTTAATGCTGCAATATTTTAAGTTATAAATTTATATTTCTTACGAGAATATTCTTAATTTATTTTTCATTAACTGCAAAGAATTTTATAAGACTTGAATTTTTTTTTTGTGTGTTTTACAGCCTACCAACATAATTGCATCCAAGAAATTTTATCACCACACAAGCAGAATGGCTCAACCTATAAAATCAACAGCAGGTTCTTTGATAAGACAGAGGCGCGTTCAATATGAACGCTTCTGTTTAGAGTATAATTGCACCATTGTACTTGACTTTCACATTTAAAACTTAATTCAAGTCATTATATGAAATTAAAAATAATAAAAGTATATATTAATATGACAATTTATTAAATTTATATCATTTTAATATCAGAATTTATTAAGTATATATTATTTAATTTGACAAATTATTATTTTCATATGACAATTTATTAAGTATATATTATTTTAATATGACAATTTTTTAAAGTATTTTATTATTTTTGAAATGACAATTTATTAAGTATATATTATTTGATTTGACAAATTATTGTATTATTTTCATATGACAATTTATTAAGTATATATTATTTTGATATGCCATTTTTTTGAAGTGTATATTATTTTCATATGATTATTTATATTACAATAAACAACAGAAAATAGAAAAGAACAGACAGCGGCGAGCGTGATTGACATCTTTACATCTTTCCATAGTCGATACATACATCAAACAACCCCATACAACTAAAGTCTCAGTCTCAGTCTCTCTCAGTCTCAGTCTCTCTCAGTCTCAGTCTTTCTCAGTCTCAGTCTTTCCCAGTCTCGGTCTCTTTCAGTCCCACTCAGTCTCAGTCCCACTCAGTCTCAGTCTGTCTCAGTCTCTCTCAGTCTCAGTCTCTCTCAGTCTCAGTCTCTCTCAGTCTCAGTCTCTTTCAGTCCCACTCAGTCTCAGTCCCACTCAGTCTCAGTCTCACTCAGTCTCAGTCTCTCTCAGTCTCAGTCTCTCTCAGTCTCAGTCTCTCTCAGTCTCAGTCTTTCTCAGTCTCAGTCTCACTCAGTCTCAGTCTCACTCAGTCTCAGTCTCAGTCTCTCTCAGTCCCACTCAGTCTCAGTCTCAGTCTCCCTCAGTCTCAGTCTTACTCAGTCTCAGTCTCTCTCAGTCTCAGTCTCAGTCTCTCTCAGTCTCAGTCTCAGTCTCAGTCTCTCTCAGTCTCAGTCTCTCTCAGTCTCAGTCTCTCTCAGTCTCTCTCAGTCTCACTCAGTCTCAGTCTCTCTCAGTCTCACTCTCAGTCTCTCTCAGTCTCAGTCTCTCTCAGTCTCACTCTCAGTCTCTCTCAGTCTCAGTCTCTCTCAGTCTCACTCAGTCTCAGTCTCTCTCAGTCTCTCTCAGTCTCAGTCTCACTCAGTCTCAGTCTCTCTCAGTCTCAGTCTCAGTCTCTCTCAGTCTCAGTCTCAGTCTCTCTCAGTCTCAGTCTCTCTCAGTCTCAGTCTCTCTCAGTCTCACTCAGTCAGTCTCTCTCAGTCTCACTCAGTCTCAGTCTCTCTCAGTCTCTCAGTCTCAGTCTCTCTATCTCACTCAGTCTCTCTCAGTCTCACTCAGTCTCAGTCTCTCTCAGTCTCTCTCAGTCTCAGTCTCAGTCTCTCTCAGTCTCAGTCTCAGTCTCTCTCAGTCTCAGTCTCTCTGTCTCAGTCTCAGTCTCTCTCAGTCTCAGTCTCTCTCAGTCTCAGTCTCACTCAGTCTCAATCTCTCTCAGTCTCAGTCTCAGTCTCAGTCTCTCTCAGTCTCAGTCTCTCTCAGTCTCACTCAGTCTCTCTCAGTCTCTCTCAGTCTCAGTCTCTCTCAGTCTCACTCAGTCTCACTCAGTCTCTCTCAGTCTCACTCAGTCTCTCTCAGTCTCTCTCAGTCTCAGTCTCTCTCAGTCTCAGTCTCTCTCAGTCTCAGTCTCTCTCAGTCTCAGTCTCTCTCAGTCTCAGTCTCTCTCAGTCTCACTCAGTCTCAGTCTCTCTGTCTCAGTCTCAGTCTCTCTCAGTCTCAGTCTCTCTCAGTCTCAGTCTCACTCAGTCTCAGTCTCTCTCAGTCTCACTCAGTCTCAGTCTCTCTCAGTCTTTCTCAGTCTCTCTCAGTCTCACTCAGTCTCTCTCAGTCTCAGTCTCTCTCAGTCTCACTTAGTCTCAGTCTTTCTCAGTCTCACTCAGTCTCTCTCAGTCTCACTCAGTCTCTCTCAGTCTCACTCAGTCTCAGTCTCTCTCAGTCTCAGTCTCTCTCAGTCTCAGTCTCTCTCAGTCTCAGTCTCACTTAGTCTCAGTCTCAGTCTCAGTCTCTCTCAGTCTCAGTCTCTCTCAGTCTCAGTCTCTCTCAGTCTCAGTCTCTCTCAGTCTCAGTCTCTCTCAGTCTCAGTCTCACTTAGTCTCAGTCTCTCTCAGTCTCACTCAGTCTCAGTCTCTCTCAGTCTCACTCAGTCTCAGTCTCTCTCAGTCTCACTCAGTCTCAGTCTCTCTCAGTCTCACTCAGTCTCTCTCAGTCTCACTCAGTCTCTCTCAGTCTCTCTCAGTCTCAGTCTCTCTCAGTCTCAGTCTCTCTCAGTCTCAGTCTCACTCAGTCTCAGTCTCAGTCTCTCTCAGTCTCAGTCTCTCTCAGTCTCTTTCAGTCTCAGTCTCTCTCAGTCTCTCTCTCTCTCTCTCTCTCTTTGTCGATGGCAAAAAGCTGAATTGTAAATAAAGCATACTTTGATAACGTTAAGATTTTTGCTATGTGCGAAAATTTCCAGCCTCTATTTTGTCGTTTATAGATTGAATTATCATTTGGAAAAATATATTTTACTTTATTTCTTTGCCAGTAACTTCTCATTGGAAAACCCACCAGGGACTGTCACAGAAACCCACGCCCATATGATTGTAAGTATCTTTTAAATCTATATAATATTCTGCTTGTTCCTTCCTTAATTAGTCCGTTCGTTACATTTTGAAGTATACTTTTTGGAGGCCAAATGACTTTTAAACAAAGGCCAAATATTCCTTTTGATGTAGCCTCGTCCTCGAATATCATTATAATAATATATGATCATCGTTGCAATGGTATGAGAAACGAACTCGTAGTAATTTCGACATGCAGTAATTCTTCACTGAAGATAAACGTCAACAGAGCATTACATGAAGGATACATTTGAAAGAATTAGGGCAAAAATGAAGAACATTGTTTGCCAAGAGGCAATGGATTGAAGGAGTAAATTAAAGATGGTGTCTTACAATGTGATTTTATTATTTGTATTGAACTATGTAGCACAATATTACTTTAATTTATCTCTTTTGGGCCAGTTCTATATTTATAATACAGTGGACACAATGAGGAAGAAGGGTAATAATATATAACGCACCGATGTTGTCCATTATTATTATTATTATTATTGTTATTGTTATTGTTATTGTTGTTGTTATTATTATTGTCGTTGTTGTTATTACTGTTATTATTATTATTATTGTTATCTTTATTATTGTTATTATTGTTATTGTTATTATTGTTCTTATTGTTATTATTATTATTGTTATAATTATTATTATTATTATTCTTTTTATTATTGTTATTATCTTTATTATTATAATTATTATTATTGTTATTATTATTATTGTTGTTATTGTTATTATTGTTATTATTATTGTCGTTATTGTTGTTATTATTGTTATTATTATTATTATTATCTTTATTGTTATTGTTATTATTGTTATTATTATTATTGTTATAATTATTATTATTTTTATTATTATTATAATTATTATAATTATTATTATTATTGTTATCCTTATTGTCGTTATTGTTATTATTATTGTTATTGTTATTATTATTATTATTATTGTTATTGTTATTATTGTCATTGTTATTATTATTGTTATTATTTTTATTATTATAATTATTGTTATTATTATTGTTATTGTCGTTCTTGTTATTATTGTTATTGTTATTATTATTGTTGTCATTGTTATTATTATTATTGTTATTATTATTATTGTTATTATTATTATTGTTATTATTGCTATTATTATTATTATTGTTGTTATAGTTGTTGTTATTATTATTGTTATTATTATTATTATTATTATTATTATTATTATTATTATTATTATTGAGCACTTGAAGGTTGAAATAGAAAGTTCGACATGTATGAACCATTATGTTATAACCATTAGATCACCATGGCCAGATGTTAAGACATTTAAAAAATAAATGTTAAAATTTTAACAATATTTCTCGCGCTTGAAATTGGCCATGAGGTTTGTTCCTCACTAATGGAGTCGGAGATGGCATCGTGGCAAGCTTCGAGTCTCTTGACCGGTAGTAATTGTATCACCCTGTACTGATGATTCCAGAAAGGATGAAACACTAGTGTCCACAGGTATTTTAAAACAATCATTATTGTAATAATTATATATATATATATATATATATATATATATATATGACTCATTCCAATTCCATGTCAAATTGACAAATTTTTTTTTTGGGGGGGGCACAAACCATGTCCGATACGGATTTTTTCAAATATTTTTTCAAAATGTTTTTATATGAAGTAGCAGGTACTACATTCTACCATTTTGAATTTAGGCCACTTCTTAACAACGCTTGTAGGAATGATTCTAGTGCAAAACCCATCATGAAATTTGGAATATATACTGTCAAAAGATAGACAAATATTTGTGAAAAGTACAAAAAAAAAATGAAAATTACGCTTTTTGAGATAATTTAGGTAAAAGGTCATGATCAAGGTCAACTTTTTGAAATTTGACCTTGAAAAAAAATCCCCAGATAAAATTGTAAATCTATTCAAATGTTTTAGAATGATATATGAATGAACTTTGTAGGCCCATAAATAACAGAGATATCGTCTTTTAAAGTTGGTCACTTTTCCATAAAAATTGAGATTTTTTAAAAAAGGTCAAGATCATATCTTAGAAACCCCTTGACCTTGAGATGTTTAACAAGTGCCATTCAATTCCTTTAATGGAGATCTATAAGTGTAGCAAATTTGGAAAAAAAATCCGTGTCGGACATGGTTTAACCCTCTTGTGGATTTGACATGGAATAAGCCATATATATATAATTATTATAAAACTCCGTAGACCGTTCTAGCATACTTGCTTGCTTGCTTGTTTGAATCTTGTAATAAATAATTTTACCAAGAATTCTCCATAAGTTTTGGTTTCGATTTTGATTCTAGCTGATAACACTCAAGGTATATATATATATATATATATATATATATATATATATTTTACTTTTGAAATCACTGCTATATATTGGGTACAATATAGTATATAATGATCGAACGAGAATTAATAATATATATGACGTCTGCATTAATTAAAATATTATATTTATGTAGATTTTACAACCGAGCAAGACCAGACGCCTCTGCTAGTATATATATATAATTATCATTTTTCAACATCACCACTGATCAAATATTTCTAGTTTGTTCCATATGAACGAAATAGTAAGCATATTTTTAGGAAGTGGTTGCAATTATCTTTTAAGTCATTTTTTAATGCATTTCCTTTTTGGGGTTGCAATTTGGTACATATTTTCTCAATTATAAAATGGAACGATCAATCATAATCCAAAAAACTTTTGAAATCACTTATTGGGTACAATATAATATATAATGATCGAACGAGAATTATGACACTTTTAATTTAATTAAATGTGTCAAAAGGTTGACTGGCGAAGTTAATTAAATGATAATTAATCAAATTATAATAATAATTGTTTTATTGAACAGTATAAAATTCGTTTGGGTAGCAAACATTTTTAAGAACCAAGTGTAATAAACTGTCATTGAGTGCACAGAGATGATGACCCGAGAAAGAGCAGGATTGACCTATAGAACTGTCAAGAAAACAAAAACCATCTGCAGGTGTATCGACCTTTGAAAATTATAAAAAAACATTATTAAAATAAATTTGTTTTTGGAATCCAACATTTTAAGTGCAAGGAGATTGTGACTCGAGCAATAACATATAAAACTAAAACAAAGTGCAGGTGGTCGCACTTGCTGAAAAATCATAATTTTCAAAATTATAAACAATAAATATATTTCTAAGTTGGCAAACATTGTGGGTCGGCCTAGCACAAGTTTGGCACAAGGCTGGGCGGCTATACATCGTTAATTAACTAATCACAGAATTGCTCCGTATAGCCCCTCCCAATGACTGCAACTAATTGGCCGATTATCTAAAACCAATCAGGGGCTAGCCAGGGGGATTGTTACGACGATAGCCATTAGTCGGCAATCCCCATTGGCTGACCAATCAGACACTGATTGTTCAAGGATTTGGGCCAATAAATAGAGGATACCCAAAGCGAAAAATCGAGTTGGTTCGTTTTTGTCGCCGCTTAAAGAACCAAATCCGTTGACACTCCGTTCTACATCATTAACTCTGCCTAATTGAAGTTAAGCCTTTCTAAGAAAACCTTATTCTGCCAGTCAACCACAATCACTCCCATTCCGTGGTGTTTTTTAAAGATTGTGTTAATAAACGCTGTTATTGTTTATAACAAGCGCTTTCCGACATTGTCTTTTGTGTGCTTGGCAACTTTTCTTCTCTCCAGCAACAACCCAACCTTCGTCGATTGGACCGTACTCATCTCTTCTTTCTACGGATCTTAAAGCAACGTGGGCGTGGAAGGAAACAGAAAGACCAGTCGAAATATGTGGTGATCACGAAACCATCGGCCAACTCGGGTTCGTGAAGATATCGTACCACAGAATTAATAATATATATGACGTCTGCATTAATTAAAATATTATATTTATGTGGATTTTACAACCGAGCAAGACCAGGCGCCTCTTCTAGTATATATATAATTATTATTTTTCAACATCCACATACATATGATTAATAAAGAATCATCTGTGCAGCTAGATATGATGACATCATCAGTCACAATCACATTCACACTATACATACACACACAGCAAATCTTTTTTGTAAGTAAACAAATAGAGCACTATCAAGTAGCGGTCAATGCTTATATACAAACATTGCAGATGTCATTTAGCATCAGTGCCTTTCCCGTGACTTAGTGGTTAGAACTGTAGACTATCAACTAGACGGTTTCAGGTTCGATCCTCAAGTTGTACCAAAAGTAGCTATAAACTTTTGTTGAGATTTTTTTTTTTTTAGTTTATTAATTTTCACCACTGATCAAATATTTCTAGTTTGTTCCATATGAACGAAATAGTAAGCCTATTTTTAGGAAGTGGTTGCAATTATCTTTTAAGTCATCTTTTAATGCATTTCCTTTTTGGGGTTGCAATTTGGTGCATATTTTCTCAATTATAAAATGGAACGATCAATCATAATAAAAAAAATAAATAAAATAAGAGTGGCTTTCAATTAATAATTAACTTTCTCTCCACAAAAATACACAACTCAAAACTATCAAAGGCAAACATTCTGATTTCCATTAAACTGTTTTTCAAATAATAATAATGATATATATATATATATATAGTCTTGAAAGTTTTTAACCTTTAAAACTATGCAAAAAAATATTTTTTATAATTCGTTAGAAAACTATTTAGTCAGTAAGTCATTCAATCACCTGCAATCACTGCATCAACTTGCTCTCTCGAATTCACTATAGTACCAGTAATAATTTATTTTTCTAAGGGATCATCAGCTGTTTACCATGAAATACCGTTTCGGGGATTTAAAAACAAAACAGTATATTACATCATGGCTCCCCAGCAGTGTTGATAACCCCCCCCTTAATCTTAGGAAAAAATATTTTATAAATATTAGATCTAGTTTCCTATTCTTAATTACTTATTCATGTTATAAAAATGAATTTCTTTACTGTGAGATTCATCTATTTCCAAATTCAAAATGGATATATTTTTTAATTTACCAGTTTTGTATTTATAAGATTAGGATTAATCCATTTGACTACTTATCACCCCCATTATGATCAGTACTTTGTATATTTACATTCTTATTTATTGAAAATTAAATATATATAAAGGTTAAAAATATTTATACATACATACATACATACATATATATATATATATATATATATATATATATATATATATATTTTATAAATACGTTTTATACATTACTAATATAGTTTTGGATTTCCTTTATTAATATATTCTGGTTAATCTTAAACGATTCAAAAGCATCAGGATACCGAACAAATGCTTTATTTAACTGTTTAAATATTTTATTTTTATCCCCACCTTGTTTTATCGTCCTTATTACTAACCTAGAAACTGGTGGTATAAAATCTATTAATTTTAAAGTAACGCGAGCTATTCTAAAAAAAAAAACTCTGACATAATGGTTCCATAAAACATAAAAAACAGGGCAGGTACTATCTTTATGCGGCATACGCACTATTTGAAAGAGGAAAGAGTTTCTTTTATCAAATATTTTATAAAGAAAAATCCCATCCTCAATTTTTATATCTAAATCCAGAAATGTAGCCTGTTGTCCTCTGTTCACAATTCAATTCTAACTCCTTTGGATATATAAGACGTTTATTTTTTTCGAATTCATCGTTATCGTTTATACATATCAGGTCATCTATAAATCTCCTACACCCATGAAAGTTATGTTTTAGATATATCATTTTTTATTTGTGATGAAGTATATATATATATATATATATATATATATATATATATATATATATATATATATATATACTTGTTTATTGTTATATAAACATGTTCACATCCCGCTGCTACAAACAGCCACTTGTTTCAATCAAACAACAGATATCATCAGGCAGCGACTTGACTATTCAAATGTTCAATTGAACATTTGAATAGTCAAGTCGTCAAGTCGCTGCCTGATGATATCTGTTGTTTGATTGAAACAAGTGGCTATTTGTAGCAGCGGGATGTGAGCATGTTTATATAACAATAAACAAGTATTATCAGCTCTTTTTATTGACCACTATCTAACAACCTCGTTGAATTCACTAGTCCATTACTTTTGAATAAAAAACCCCGAGTATATATATATATATATATATATATATATATATATATATACTTCAGAATAGTTTTTATTTAACAATCAGTTGTCATGGAAACGTGAGATTGTAGATTTACAAAATATTACTGGCAATAATATTTTATAAGTTATCCCATCTAAACAAGAATTGCTCGATATGCAAGATAGAGCAATTCATTTCAATGAGAGCTTTTTGAAATTCATTGAATTACAATTTAATATATATATATATATATATATATATATATATATATATATATATATATATATATATATATATATATATACTCGAGTCTATGTAAATACAGATTTGCCCAAAATGGTGCTGGATCCAATCCTATTGGGGTACCTATCGTTTGGAGTAATATTTTATTTCCTATTTGAAAATAACATTCTTTAATAAGATGACTTACAAGTATTTTTAAAATACCTTTAGAAACACTAGTTTTGCTATTTTTATTTTTACACCAGTGTTTCTAAAGGTATTTTAAAGTCCATATATTCACTTTTGCCACCTTCAAAAGCTAAATCCACAGTATCATTTAATTCTTTTATAAGTTTTTCGTGCTGAATTTTAATCATAAGTAGCTATAGATTTTGCTTTTATTCTGGAATTTATTTTATCTAATTTTTCTTTCACTGGTTGTGAATTATTTACTACCCAAAATAGATTAATATGACTATAGAATTTTCTTTTCTGGTGGAAATTGTTCATTTGATTTATAAGTAATTTAAATATTTTAGATATAGCTTTACTTAAAGGTTTAATCATGCACGTCTGTGAACCTACAATAAACCTAGCGTTAACTGGATTTTTGTGCATTTTAGGTATCCAATATATACATGGAATTTTTTTTTCGTCTAACTTGAATCCTACTTTTTCACTAATATAACTATTATTCAGAATAATGCTATCTAAATTAATATTACTAACTTTATAGGTATCTGAAACGTTACCTGTAATTCCTATAAACGTGGTATATAATATTTTTTACATATAAAAGCTATATTATTCGCTGCTTTATCAATCGGAACTATTACAAACTTGTCTTGAAGTATTTTAAGTTCCTCCAGTATTTCTGAATTTTTTAAAAGAGGATTGGTTTTTCTAGGGTGTTTAAATTTTTTTTATATGTTTAACCTTTTCATTTACGCATTCAAGTATACTATTTTTCCATGCATCAAACGTAGACTGTGCTAATTTATATTTCTTTACCATAGACATAATAAAACCTTCTAGTGCTTTAGTTACTTCTTTAACGCATTTAGTGTAATTTAAGCATTTAGGCTCTCTATAATCCGGACCCTTACTAAGTAGTTTTCTTAATTTAGAATTATTTACTATCTTTAAATCTCCTGTAATTATATGTTTCATCTCATTATTACAGAAAGGAGAGGAATTACATTCTGGAATATTTATAATCTTATCATTTATATTTATATGTTCTACCGTTTTCTTTTTATAATTGAAAACCTTATTACGTATTGTTGGCCCTAGTTTATATGTAACTATTGGGTTGTGATCTTTTGTCTGTAACTCATTAGGTAGTAATTGTATGTTTTTTTTGTTTATTTAATATTTTTGGTAAATTTATATCGTCAAAAGCTTTATTATCATACAAAACTACACAAACATTTCTAGATTTATTTTTTATACCTTCCACAGGTGGCGTATATAATTTAGTGTCGATTATATCCAGAATATAATCGTACCATTGTATGAAATATTCTTTCCTATATATCGTATCCGGTTGTAATAATATTTTCGATGCTATTTCCTTCAAAACCTTCTTTTTTGTTTGATTTAGTTTCCTTATATAATTGAACAACTCAGAAATTTGATTAATCATAATATCTTTAGTTTTACTAAGAATATCCTCGCATTCAATAACTGATTCTCTATTATTTCTATTAACATGAGTTCTATCTCTAATACCATAGCGAGGCAAAGCTGGATATAATCGACCCATATTTTCGGAATCTTGTAGGTTATTTTTTTTAAACTTTAATATTCAAACCATATGGGTAAATTACTCGCATTTTTAAAAAAATTATTTCGTCTTCTTTATCCTGACGCATCTTTAGGATATCGTTATCTACATTTCCTTATATATATATATATATATATATATATATATATATATATATATATATATATATAGTAAGTTATAAAATATATATATGGCGATTAAGCTTATGAGCCTGAAGAGTCCTAGAGTGGATGAAACTCGGAATATTCAGTGTAGCTTAATCGCCATATATATTTTATAACTTACTAACTAGCTCTACCTACGTATTGAGCACTTTTGAAGTAAATACTTAAAGTTTACGCATTAATCTATACTTTCGTATATTAATTTTATGTGAGTAAATTAAGTATATATATATATATATATATATATATATATATATAGTATATTAAGTAGTTATATATATATATAGTATATTAAGTAGTTATATATATATATGTACGATATGTGTATATATGAGGTTCCTTTAAAAAGTTTGCAGACCTTTTTCGTATGGACACTTTTATTGATATGAAACTCTAGTCCCCTGCATTTCTTCCAGTGAATTAAACGTGCCCCCAGATACCATCCTGGAGTTTCTACATCTCGGCGCAGTACATACAATGCCTAGCCTTCCAAAATTTTCACCTATCTAGTACATTTCTGGCAAACTTTTCAAACTTAATAACTAAGGATGGAATGCTATATGTTTTTGTTTCGATTCTAACTGACGGCACCCAAGTCATAATTTTTGTAAACTTTTGAAATCACTACTATATATATATTGGGTACAATATAATAATCAATAGAGAATTGACTCTATAATAATAAATACGAAATTTGCATAAATTAAAATATCACATTTAAGTGTATCTTTATGACTGGCCACCTTTCTAGTATATCTATCTACATGTCTATAAAAGTGGAATTGTCTATCTGTAAGTGTGTGTGTATACATTTCCCTACCAAATAACTCTGTCAATTTTCAGTCTACAGACTCGAGATTTGACATAAAGGTATTGAGATTTTGGAAAATCATTTTAATTTGTTTTCGTCCAGAAATTTGGCTGTCAAGGGGTCAGAGTTCAACGATTTCACCATCGAAAACTCTACAAAACTCCTCCGCTAATTTAAACCTAGACACTTTAAATTTTAGATGTAGATACTTGGACATGGATCAAACTTTTTAATTTGATTTGGGCCCCAAAACAATAAATTTTAAGGAGTCAAAATTGGGGTAAAAGTTTTTTTAAATTTGACCTCTGCGGTCTCTACCAAATTAATCAGCCAATTTTTGGTCTAAACATTTGAAATTTTACATAAAAGGTATTTAACACAGGGCAAGCTTTTAAAAGTTTTAAGAAAGTATGTAGAAAAAACGATAATGTTAAAGACAAATTATATATATATATATCTGAAAGGTCCACCTCCACAATTTTCTTTTAAATGACAACTTTTATAGATTTTCGACTATGCTGAATACGAAAATCGCATTGGAATTTAGCAGAAATAAGTAGTTATTGAGATATAAAAAGTTGTTTTATGCACTGTATGATTTGTCGCCCAACTTTGCTATGCGCGTAGATTTGTTTATGGCGCGCGCACGCGGGTAAAAAAAGATGGCCGCCAAAGAATACAATGTATAATACAACTTTTTATATCTCTATAACTAATTATTTCTGCAAAATTTCACTGCGATTTTTGCATTCAGCATAGTCGAAAACTATCTAAGTTATCATCAAAAAGAAAATTGTGGAGGTCGACTTAATCTAAAGATTTACCGCTAAATCATGGAAATTATTTTACTTGAACCGATTCCAAAAATAATGCTTGAAAGTGTGTGTGAATTATTTTTAGTTCGATTATCCGCCGAAGAAGAAAACAAAAACGAAACGAACAAAGGGAAATAACTCAAAACTCAAATAAGACAAACTGTTTTATAAAAAAAATCGATGTTTGTAAAAATAAATTAAATTAAATGTTATCAATATAAATCAAATTTAAATAATAAACTTAAATAGAGCACTTAAAACAATTCTCACACTATAAACAATAACGAACACACTGCTATTTAATAAATCGATTTTCCTTAATGTAATGTGCAAATGACTTCATCACTCAATCGTCTATTTTACAAGAATCATACTATATATAGGAATGAATGAAGCATTAAAGTAATGGACCTTTTGTATATATTAATCAAATTGTGAACAAATAAACAAACAGACAGGAATACAAATATATATATATATATAAGTAAGCTGCTGGAATTCATATTAAATACAGAAGTAGTCAACCACCTCAGCAGAAATAACCTTAGTGACATGCAATATGGTTTCCGTTCTGCTAGATCCACAGCAGATGTGCTAACAGGTATATCTCATAGGATTAGTTAATCTCTCAACGAAGGTTTCCTTTCTATGGCAATTGCTCTTGACATATCAAAGGCCTTCGATAAGGCATAGGGGCCTACTTCACAAGATTTCCAGCTGCGGTACAACTGGAAATGTTTCCTAATTTATTAAATCATTTCTCTCTGATAGGCTCATAAGAGTAGTGGTTGATGGGCAGAAATCAGAGGCCCACAGTATTAATGCTGGAATACCTCAGGGGTTCATCCTTGGCCCAACTCTCTTCCTGATCTACATCAATTATCTCCCAAAACATATACTTAAATCATTCGTTGACATCTATGCTGATGACACTACCATCTATGGCAACACATCAATGATCGAAAATAACAATGTTCTCCATGATTCTCTCTCCTCTGATATTGAGCGCGTGGTTCAGTGGGGCAAGAGGTGGCTGGTTACTTTTAATGCATCTAAAACCAAGCTCCTATTTTTACATCATCAACGCTCTGATTCTGAAATGGATGGCTCTCGTCTTGGGGAGGTTCCATGTTTTGACAAGCTTCTGGGTTTGACCTTTACTCCTGATCTGAAATGAAACACATACATCAGATCTGTTGCCAAGGTTGCTGGGAAAATGGTGGGATCCTTCTACCGCTCCAGAAGATATCTCACTACTGATGCAATTCTCTATCTGTATAAAAGCCAAGTACGTCCAAGGATGGAGTACTGTTGCCACATCTGGGCAGGAGCTGCTAAAAACAGCCTATTCTGCCTTGACAGAGTACAAAATAGATTTTGTGGCTTAGTGGGGGGGGGGTGCCCTTTTCTCTTCCCTGCAACCTCTCTCCCACAGAAGAGAATTTTTGAGCCTGTCTTTGTTTTATCGTTATTTCCATGGCAAGTGCTCGTCCGAGCTCCAATCTCTGCCCCCCTCTCGCAAATGTTTCACGATAAACACCTGTCTAGCTGAAGCCACTGTCAGTAAGTTTCCCCACTCTTTATCTGTGCCTAAATCAAAACGTAGATTCCATGAACAAAGCTTCTTTATTAGAAGTGTACGCCTGTGGAACTTTCTTCCGTTTGCCTGTTTCCCACCTGACTACAACTTGGATGTCTTCAAGTCCAACATAAACAAATTCCTGATAAATCGCTCCCTTCAGTAAGACACTTTATCAAATCTCCAATACTAACGAGTACGACGATACTCTCCCATTGATTACTGTACACGCAATAACCTTATCCTCGAGTGGCTTCTAGGCCTTGATACGTGGTGACCTTCATGTAATAAGTGAACGGGTCTGTGTATCTGTCTGTGTGTGTACATTTCCCTGCGCAATAACTGTCAATTTTTAATCTACAGACTCGAAATTTGATATACAGAGTACTGAGAGTTGAAAAAATCTTTGGGATCGGTTTGGCCAGAAATTTAGCGATTAAGGGGTCCAAGTTAAACGATTTGACCTTTGAGAACTATACCAAACTCCTCCGACAATTTTTGGTCTAAACACTTGAAATTTGCGCTATAGGTTCCTTGGACATGAATCTAACTTAATAATGATTTGAGCCCAAAACAATAAATGTTAAGGGGTCATAATAGGGGAAAAAATTGACCGCTTTTTTTTTTTTTTTTTTTGCTCAACATACACCTCCAAATACCGGGGCAACGCCGAGCACCCATACTAGTATATATATCGATATATATATATATATAGATAGATGGATAGATGGATAGATAGATAGATATATAGATAAATATATATAGATAGATAGATAGATAAATATATATGGATAGATAGATATAGATAGATAGATAAATATATATGGATAGATAGATATAGATAGATAGCTAAATATATATGGATAGATAGATATAGATAGATAGATAAATATATATGGATAGATATATATAGATAGATAGATAGATAAATATATATGGATAGATATATATAGATAGATAGATAAATATATATGGATAGATATATATAGATAGATAGATAAATATATATGGATATATATATATATATATATATAGATAGATAGATAGATAAATATATATGGATATATATATATATATATATAGATAGATAGATAGATAAATATATATGGATAGATATATATAGATAGAAAGATATATATATATATATATATATATATATGGATAGATATAAATAGATAGAAAGATATATATATATATATATATATATATATGGATAGATATATATATAGATAGAAAGATATATATATATATATATAGATAGATATATATAGATAGAAAGATATATATATATATATAGATAGATATATATAGATAGAGATAGATATAGATAGAGATAGATAGATATATATATATAGATATAGATAGATAGATAGATATAGATATATAGATAGATATAGATAGATAGATATAGATATATAGATATATATATCTATATATCTATATCTATATATATATCTATATATATCTATATATATATATATATCTTTCTATCTATATATATATATATAGATAGATAGATATATCTATATTATATATATATATATATATATATATATATATATAGATATATCAGAGAGAGAGAGAGAGATAACTTTAGTTTCTTCAGCTATACTCGAAACAGTAACAAAAACTTATGAGGAATATTTATAGAATAATGGTTGATTTAAGTTCTACCAAATTACGAAGAATTTTTAGTAAAATTATAAAAAAAAATAAACGACTCAAGTGCCATCGGCTATAATCGCAACTGAAACGAAAGTTTATGAAGAATTCTTGATGAAATTATTTATTAAAAAAAATAGATGAATGAAGTGCCATATATAATCGCAACCGAAACCAAAACTTAAGAATTTTTGGTCAAATTATTTATGACAAGAAATGGAAATACATAACACTTAAATGACCCGGGTATAAATGTGACACAAACACGGCCGATAGCCATTAGTCGCGTGCTCTCATGTAATGAATGAATGAATGCGTGAATGTAGGATTGACATTAAATTCTTAAAGATAAACTAAAATGACCGAAAAATGGGCTTTAATGACTTAAATAAATAAAAAGTAAATGACTTAGAATGACTTTAATGAACTTAAGGATGAATTGAATGACCTTAAGAATGACTTGAATGCTTAAAAAATAACTAGAATCCTTCAAAAACAACTTGAATGATCTGGAGAATAACTTGAATGGCTTTGAGATTGACTGGTTGTAAAGTGGGTGATTATTTTACATTAAATTAATACAGAAAAGTGATCCCCCACTTTATATCACAAAGTTACAAACATAAGTACAGCATGCAGTAAGAACAGATACTACACTTTGATCTTAACCAAAAAGGCCAAGCACAAAAGTGTTACGGACAGACCGACGGACCGACTTATAGCGTATAAAAAGGTAGTTACCTCCCTTTGTTCAAACTAATTATATCGACCACTTCTCCTTTCTGAAAGCCCTATTTTGATTGGCTAGGATGAAGCTCCTTGGCCAATCAACAAACATTTAATATAAGCAGAATTCTGGAAAAACAGATTCGCCCTCTTTTTGAATCAATCGTCGGCCTGTAGACAACTATGGAAAATCTCTCCTAAATTTGCCGCCGAATTTTGATTGAACTTTTTCAGGGAGCCGTCCAAGACTTTTGGACGATAAAGAACTTTTTATTGGACTTCTAAAGCCGCAAACACAATTAGTTTTGCAAGAACCTTTTCTTTGTAATATTTTCAATTTAATATACATAATTTTCTCACATTCTTGTGTGAGTTCAGCAATCTTTATTTCTGTATTTCCCACTTCCTACTTCAACAAGACACCAGCTCCCGGCAATCGCCATAAGCGTTGCTTGCACGCGACTACAAATAACAGACATACTATCGTATTAAGATATATAGATGGTGTTATATTATATTGATATCCTTTTATATCATAGTGATATCGTGTCATGTCATATTTATATTCTGCTACATCATATTCGTATCATGTTATGTAATATCGATGTTGTTTCAAGTCATTTATTTATCATGCTATGTTATGAAAGTTTGACATAATTCTAGACATGTTTTCATTTTTACAGATCGCCATTTGAGAATCTACCAAAGAAGAAAAGTGGTCCGTCATTCCTTCAATAACAAAAATGACTGAAGATGGGGTGCATCGAACTGAAGTCGATAAAGGTTGGGCATGGATAGTGATGTTTGCATGTTTTGGCAGCCATGTCATCACAGGGGGTTTGCTGCATACCGGCGGTTTGGTACGATATGCACTATTTCAAAGTGTCAGTAAGGAAAATTTACATTATGTTTCATGGCTTGGATCCATATATTCCGGTCTAATCAGCTTAGCTGGTGAGTTTATTCATCTTATATATAAACGACTATATGTCTGTCTGTCTGTCTCTATATTTTCAAACTCTATCTCCTCCGAAACTAAAAGTCGCAGAGTAGCGCTAGGGGTCTGAAATGATAGGATTTTTTATGGACCGTTCTTTTATGGGTCTTTAGCCGGTTAATATAGTTTTTAAGGGATCAAAAATGGGTCAAAATTGAAAAAATCGTTATACATTTTGTACATTTATCTTAGTTTATTTTTAATTTTAATAACTTCATATGCGTGTCACGTTGGTAGAGTGGTAACGTCACCAGCTTTGAATGCTACAGTTTTGCTTTTGATTTCGATTATAGTCGATGGCACCCAAATACTTTTTTTTTATTCTTGAAATCACTACTCTATAATAATATATACGAAATCTGGACAAATTAAAATATCATATTTAAGCGTATTTTACGGTCCTCCCACCAAGTTCTATCTATCTATTTCTCTCTTTCCCCCCTCTCTCTCTCTCTATATATATATATATACATATATATAGCCGCACTGATGAGTAGTGAAACAGCGAAACAGTATTGTATGTGGATGACTATAATGCTCCTCATCTTGAGGTAAGCATATTGAGAAGTGATACACGAATTACCATTAGCGTATAAAGCGATGCTCTTTGTGTAAACAAATCGATCTTAGGTAGTTCAGACGATGTCAAAACATCGTTAAACTCATGGCTCACTCAGCAGCCGCCGATATCGTAGTGGTTATGAGCCTTGACTGTCAATAAATATTTATCATTTCATCATTAATATGAGCAATGGCAAATTAAATTTTAACCAAAAACAAATAAAAACAATTAAAATAATCGTTCTTGACATCGGAAAATAGGCATGCACTTTTTCCGATTCCAATACTCAAAAAAAATACCAACTTTTTTGATTCTTGATTCCGATTAATCGTCCCAACATTAATATATATATATATATATATATATATATATATATATATATATAGTCTGTCATTTAGGCCCATGTACTCGGATCGTGACATTAAAATCACAAGATCAATCTCGGCATTCTTGAATGACAATTACGATTTATATAAATGGTAATTTTAACCATATTTCTCACCGACGTTAACGTTGGCCGAGCACTTTGTTCCTTGACGATGAAGTCAGATATGTTATATATATATATATATATATATATATATATATAAGTGAAATTGTCTGTGTGTACATTTCCCTACCAAATTACTCTATCAATTTTCAATCTACAAACTCGAGATTTGACATAAGGGGTATTGAGATTTGGAACAATCTTTTTAATCTGGGATCTTCCAGGGGTCAAAGTTTAACAATTTTACATTTGAAAACTCTACCAGACTCCTTCGCCAATTATGGGTCTAAACACTTGAAATTTTAAATGTTGGTTCTTTGGACATGGATCAAACTTTATAACTTGATTTGATCTCAAAAGAATAAATGTTAAGAGGTCAAATTTTTTAAAAATTTGACCTCTCAGCCAATTTTTTGTCTAAACATTTGAACTTTGACAAAAAAGGGTATTCAGACATAAGGCAAGTTTTTTAATCGATTTTTGGCTGAAAATTTGGCTTCCAAGTGGTCAAAGTTCAAACGATTTGACCTTTGCGGTCTCAAACTATTCAGCCAATTTTGGGTTTAAACATTTGAAAATAGCCCGACTTTGTACTCTTTATAACTTAATGTGCATATATATATATATATATATATATATATATATATATATATATATATATATATATATATGCACATAAAGTTATGAAGAGTACAAAGTCGGGCTGAACTGTTAATGTGTGTATGTATATATATATATATATATATATATATATATATATATATATACTTCTACTACATAATAAAATGATTGCACGAAATTCCCCTCTGGAACGAATTACGATAAGTTTGCAATAAAAGATGCCACATACAAATTTATTATGTCTAAACTATTACCCACCATCTTATGTAACTTTGGAACGCCATTACAGACGCATTTATTCACTAAAATAAAATCCTACCTTACTTCCTATATGTGACATCATTATGATCGACAAGATCTTTAGATTAAGTAGTTTGTATTTTCCCCTCTTAATTCAAAGTCCTCCCACCGCTTCCAGTCAACACTGGTACATATATAAACATTATAATTATATTTCCATGAGGCCCTTTTTAAATGGATGAAACATTCATACACATACAACTAACTTTACACTTCGTTATTCGAAAATAATAATTTCTCCCTACGAACATTCTGGCTATTCTCATTGGCTTAGAACATAAAATTCTATTATTTTGGATTACACACATTCTTACTAAAAACGTACACGTCAAACCGTAAACAATATGGCGACGCAATCTACACGAATCACTACTTTTATGCATATTAAACTAAAAAAAAAATCAAACACGCTCATATACATAAATTTACGTAGTTATACCCTCACCTTATACTATTTCCCTATGCAACATTACCACCACGCATTGTTTTAAATCAATTATAATTTCCTACCGTCACTTTTCTGCGATGTTACAAACTAATGTTTACAAAAACTTCCCATAACATTTAGTTTTAAGTTACACAAATAAATAGTCGTAAATTTGCTACAAATAAGTTTACATCTATTCCAAATGCCGTTACTCTGTTAGTTTCCGCATCGTAAATTTTTCCATTTTGCATAATTTGAATCAACATTATCTATATATTCTTACAATAAATAAATTTCGTCACAGTTTTTTTATCATGTTCAGTTTTAGCGTCTTAAATTATGCGACGATAAAAATTAACTAAACTCTTAGTAAACAAATACAAACTGTTGTCTGTACTCGACTATTAACAGAAGACCAACGATACTTTCATTACATGAAAATGAAAACATTTACAAAAGAAGCAGCGGCACTTTTTCCTTTGATTTAAGAGTAAATGATATGGTACAGTTTAAAAAAAACTTAACGAATAAATAGTATTTCCATTAGAAACATTTATAAAATAAGTTGCAGCAATTATTTTTTTAAGTACCTGTTATGGTAACGTTAGAAAAATTGTCTTTATCATAAAAAAGTCTACCTTTAATGTTTTGATTTAATAAAAGAATATCGTTGGATCGAGTGTCCGAACTCATGAGATGCAAATATGAACGAATCTCTTACTTCAAGAGAGTTGTCTCCCTTTGCCCAGTGAACTATTGTAAAACAGCACAAAAAAGGTGTACGGTAAACAGACATCTTGCTACTCAATTCAATACATCGAACCCTTACACTATCCGATTTTCTTTTTTGGTTTTGTTTCCCTTTGTTTTTAGGGAGCGTATTGGATTCTATTTGTCTGCCTTTTCGTTATTATTTTCTACTACTGTGGATGCTTCGTTAGTTGACAGACTAACAAATCGTAAAACCTATTCCTTTTAATATAAAATACATTTTTAAACTCAGAGCCTGAATTACATCCAGAGAAATCTTTATTTTCATTAATTTTGATTCAGTTTGTATTTGACTACATTTACGCCAGTTTCTTAAATTTTTTGTCTGTCAAATAATTTACGCCACTAAAGTACAAATTTACCCTTTATTACATTGCTTACGGATAAATTTATTTGTTATATATTTGCTTTTTGTTTATTTCTCTTTTCACGACTCATTATCAACACTGCTCCGCCTACACAATTTCCTTTAAACTGACGACTTTTATAGGTTTTAAACTATGCGGAATAAGACAATCTCTTTTAACTTTGGCAGAAACAAGTAGTTTTCGAGATATAATGACATGCATTAAGCATTCACCGTCATTCACTGTCATTCACTGTTCTTCACACATGCACAATAAACAAGTCTACTCCTCTCTGCACGACACTGCTAACTCCCAACTTATATTTTTTTCAGGTGGATATGCAGACAATGAATATCAAGGTTAAATTTGTGGAAAATACTTTAACAATCCCTCCTCAAAACATGGGGTGTTTATTTCAAAAGCTGTTCGTACCATGGCGAGGTTGGGCGTCTCTATTCCATACGACGTTCTTAACATGTGAATGTTGGGGGTGTCTATTCCGAAAGCCGTTCTTAAAATTAGGACCTTGGCAATTGGTCACCACCACCAACAACAACCATAGTTTAATTTTTTACGAGGGGGAAGGTCAATGCTTCCACCGGGCATAATGGGTCCTGCTAGTGTATATATATATATATATATATATATATATAATATAAAATAAAAATTACAATTAAATTTACCAAAATGATCCAAGATGGTAAAATTAAAGCATATTATAAATATTAAAGAAATAATATTTATAAAATTATCTCAGCCAGATGTAAAAGCTCGATAAAACCAAATAGGAAATAGAGCTTATAATATGAGCAAACAGTTAATAAAATATGTTACAAAACACTTTGAAATGAGTTAAAAACATATTTAATCTGAAAAGGAAACACTAGATAAATGGATAGTCCTTAATCCGCGGAGTTTTGAAGAAATACTTTCCTTCTCATCAGAGGGTAGGAATTAGCAAAATGCAGGATCGGATTTTGCATGCAGAAGTATTTGATGAAACAACAAGTAAGTCAAAGATCTTACTTGAAAACAAAAAAAGTGAAGCAGAGGAAATATAGTGAAGAAAAAAGTGATTTTAGGTTTTTTTATTTTCCACCAGACTATCCATTCATGTGTAATCACCTTTTTCCCTTAACAGCCAAATTTCTGTCCAAAAACCGATCGCAAAGATTTTCCCAAATCTCAGTACCCTGTATTTCAATTTTCTAGTCTGTAGACTGAAAATTGAGTTATTACGGTGAAAAATGTACACAGACACACAGACAGAAACACCAACACGTTCACTTTTATATATAAACTAGCATTTCAGCCTGGCGTTGCCCGGGTATTTGGAAGTGTATGTTGGGGGGTGGGGGGAAAAAAGAAGAAAAAAGTGGTCAATTTTTTAAAACTTTGACTCCTATTATGACCCCTTAACATTTATTGTTTTGGGCTCAGATCAAGTTATTAAGTTAGATCCATGTCCAAGGAATCTATATCTAAAATTTCAAACGTTTAGACCCAAAATTGTCGAAGGAGTTTGGTAGAGTTCTCAATGGTCAAATCGTTAAACTTTGACCCCTTAGCAGCCAAATTTCTGGCCAAAACCCAATCACAAAGATTTTCTCAAATCTCAGTAGCCTGTATATCAAATTTCGAGTCTGTAGACTTAAAATTGACTGTTATTGCGTAGGGAAATGTGCACACACACACACACACACACACACACACACACACACACACACACACACTGACACCCACACACGTTCACTTTTATAGATATAATAGATAGACTAACAGTTCTGCCCGGCATTGCTCGGGCCCTATGTACAGTTCATAACTTTACGTGCCTATGTATACATTAAGAAGTATGAATACGTACGGTAATGCTATTCTATATAATAGTCTTCCTTAACTACCGTAGAGAAAAATTGATAAAGACCGCAGACGTCAATTTTTTTTTTAACTTTGACCCCAATTTTGACCCCTTAGCATTTATTGTTTTGGGCTCAAATAGAATTATAATGTTTGATCCCTGTCCAAGTAATCTATATCTACAATTACAAGTGTTTAGACCCAAAATTGGCGAAGGAGTTTGGTAGAGTTTTCAAAGGTCAAATCGTTGAACTTTGACCCTTTAACAGCAAAATTTCTGGCCGAAAACCGATTAAAAAGATTTTCCCCAAATCTCAATACCCCAGTATGCCAAATTTCGAGTCTGTAGACCGAAAATTGAGAGTTATTTGGTAGGAAAATCTATACAGACACACAGACAGACATTTTCACTTTTATAGATGCATAGATTGATTTATTATTAATTGTCGTTTGATCTCTGAATTGCTATGTTCATATGACTGAGATTATGTTATTATAACTTTCTCAATGCCTTCATTATAATTTTGAAAAGTACTTCATCATTATAAAGTCCTTTTATATATACATATATATATATATATATATATATATATATATATATATATATTAATACGTGTTATATGTACGTATGTTTTTTTACATAGGCATCACCACATTATCAAGGCCAAAACGCCACTCGAGGATAAAGGTTAAAGAGTGTACAGTAGAAATTGGACAATATAGTAATCGTTAGTAATGGAAATTTGGTAAATTTTTTAACCTGAGTGGAACGGCTCATCAAAAACTTGTTAACGTTAGACTTGAACACAACCATATTGTAGTCAGCTGGAAAGCAGAGAAAACGGAAGACAATTCCATAGGCGTTCAGTTCTAAGAAAGAAGCTTTTTTTCATGGAATCTTCGTTTAGGTTTAAGCACAGATAAGGACTGGGGGAAATTATTGAATTGTTTTCTGCTAGGCGGGTGTTTCTTGTGAAAGTTTGGCAAGGGGGGGCCATAGATTGGAGCTCAGTCGAGCACTTACCATGAAAATAAGGATAAAGCAGAGACAAACTAGCAACATCTCTTCTGTGAGAAAGAGGTTGCAGAGAGTAGAAAAGGACATCTCCTATGAGGCTACAAAGTCTATTTTGAACTCTATCAAGGCAGGATAAGTCCTTTCTAGCAGCTCCTGCTCAGATGTGGCAACAGTACTCCATCCTTGGACGTACCTGGCTCTTATACAGATAGAGAATTGCATCAGCAGTGAGATATCTACTAGATTGATAGAAGGATCCCACAATTTTTCCAGCGGCCTTGGCAACGGATTTGATGAATATGTTCCATTTAAGATCAGGAATAAAGGTCAATCCCAGAAGCTTGTCACAACATGAGGCCTCCCCAAGACGCGAGGCATTCATTTCAGTTGATGCCAGATGGGGATCAGCGATGATGATGTTAAGATAAAAGCTTGGTTTTAGATGCATTAAAAGTAACCAGCCACCTTTTTCCCCATTGTACCACTTGCTCAAGATCAGAGGAGAGAGAATCGGTCGTTTACAATCTTAGATGTGCTACCATAGATAGTAGTGTCATCAGCATAAATGTCTACGAATGATGTAAGGATGTGATTTGGAAGATCATTAATGTAGATCAGGAAGAGAGTTGGGCCCAGGATGGACCCCTGAGGGACTACAGCATTAATACTGTGAGCTTCTGATTTCTGCCCATTAATCACTACTCTTATGAACCCATATCCATATTCGTTATAGCATAGTTATGTTCCTTTTTGTATATGAATTTTGTGTACACGCTGGTGTAAGGTCGTTTATTTACGTCTATATTTGTACTTTTATATGCATTCTGCACACACACACACACACACGTATTTATATATAAGTTTGTTTTATGTATTTCGAGTGTTGGTAAAGCATTGCCTTCCAATAAGAAAATATACAGTTTGACCATCAAAATCCGACTAACCAGAGGTGCCACCATTTGAGATGATCATAACTTTTGTAAAATCTCAAGTGGCTCCCAATCACAGCATGGAGCCTCGTATCCAAAAACACATTATTATTTTAAAGAACCAACCAATTTCTTTGGCAGTTTCTTTTCTCTATGCTAAATATTTATTCCATGGCAGGTCTGCCGTCCATAGTGTAACATGGCGTGGATGTGCATATGTAAATGCATGAGAAGTGACGTCACCAGTTGAGGGGAATGACTATTAAAAAAAAAAGACAAAGACAAAGATCTCGTGGGAGACAAGATAATGTTCGAGATCTCGTGAGATGCGGAGAACGTTCTATATCACGTAAGTGACGTTACTGCTGTACCAATGAGGAAATAAATGTTGCTACAAAGAACAAGCGAGTTGGAGTTATTTCCTATTCTTTTGTCTTTGTTCTCCTTTACGACTGAAACTGTGCACAACTTGTTAGTCTGCAGACAATGGTACACTGAGCACTCTTCTAAACATGCGGCACTGTGAATGTTTACATCAAGGAGACGTTTAAATTAGCCGTAATGACGAAGATGAATTGTGGTGCACCTGAGAATTATTATTGACCCTGTAGCGACCTCAGAAATAAAAATTTATTTTATCACACAAAAAATACGAAAAGATATTTTCGTATCCAAAAATCAAGAACTGCTAGCTCTACTTTTTTCTTTCTTTCTTTTTGTCTGGCTGTCTGTCTCTCTTACACGCAAGAAAATGCGAAAGACACGAGTGATTTTGCTTTGTAGACAAGTTGGCAATAAATAATCAAATTAAGACTAATATTCGTTACGTTAATTCTTCACGCTTCTTTGGAATAATATTTCATAAACGTAACAGACCTGTTAATATCAATTAAATACACACACACGCACACACAAATATTTAATCAAATAAAGATTTTTTATGCTTCCTTTTGTTTTGGTTTATCTGTTTACTATTTTTCAGGTCCGTTATCAAGTCTGATGGTGTACAAATTAGGCTGCCGAGCAACTGTGCTGCTTGGTGCAACCCTTGAGACTGTGGGATTCGTGTGTTCCTATTTTGTTCAGAACGAAAAAATGTTATTCCTAACGTACAGTCTGTTTGGAGGTAAACAAAAAAAAACAAAAAAAAAAAAAAAACAACTTTTGGCGATTTAGCGTATTTATTAATTATATATAATAAATAAACGGCGTTACTTAATTTGAAGACCATGCATGCTTGGAGGTAAAAATAACAACAATAACGAAATTCAACGGAAATAAACGGCGTTACTTAATTTGAAGATCATGCAGAAATGTCGGTCACACATAATGTAACGTGGTCATTAAATCTTCTTCCACGGTGACGTTACATTTTAACAGTTTCGTTACATGGAGAGAAACGATACAAAAGTGTATTATTTGGAGTCTTCAGACTACAGTTTTCATCTTGAGTGTCATTTTAAAATTAGGCTGCCGAGCAACTGTGCTATTTGGTACAAGCTTTGAAATCGTGTGTTTCTGTTTTGTTCAGAACGAAAAATTGTTATTCCAAACGTACAAAACAACAACAAAAATGTTGGCGATTTACCGTATTCACTGATCCCAATGAATTCCGGTTTTGAAACTCATTGGAAATAAACGGCATTCATTAATTCGAAGACCACGCGGAAAATGTCGGTCAAAACATAATGTAACGTAGTCGTTAAATCTACTTTAACGGTGTCATTGCCTTTTAACACTCGGACCCACACGTTGTTTGAAACAGTCGCAAAGGGGAAAAAGAAAAGAAATTCGACTCAGCTTTTTCAGTTGCAATAAAAGACATTTTTTACCGTTGCTTTCCAACAACGCATTGCATATTGTTTTAAGTCTCTCACTCTTTCGTGTCGAACACGTGCCCTTTAAAGTCTTTCACGATACCACCTGGCCACATGTCCATCTCATTCCGGCACCCACTTATTCTGATCTTCTTCCGCTCACATGTGTTCTCTTCGCGTTCTGTCCACGAGTGCCATTTTCTTTTTTTCTCTTCTCTTCCTCCGCTGTGACGTCACTTCACACACTGGCTTGGTTATTTGCATATGTGTCATTCGGCTGTTGCTGCTCTTGCTACAAGCGCTAGCGGCTCTGTTACAATAAGAATATCCATAAACTGATTTATTACAAAAATAATTAATACCGGAAGTAGAAACAATAAATACCGGAAATAACATAAAAATATAAGGAATTAAAAAAAATTAAATAAATAGATACGAAATTAAAGTATGTTGAAATAAATGGAAAACAAACGAATGTTAGCATAGTAAAAAGAATATGAATACAATATAGCACATAATTAATATAAAAAATATAACACATAATTAATATAAAAAATATAACACATAATTAATATAAAAAATATAACACATAATTAATATAAAAATATAACACATAATTAATATAAAAAATATAACACATAATTAATATGAAAAATATAACACATAATTAATATGAAAAATATAACACATGATTAATATAAAAAATATAACACATAATTAATATAAAAAATATAACACATAATTAATATAAAAAATATAACACATAATTAATATAAAAAATATAACACATAATTAATATAAAAAATATAACACATAATTAATATAAAAAATATAACACATAATTAATATAAAAAATATAACACATAATTAATATAAAAAATATAACACATAATTAATATAAAAAATATAACACATAATTAATATAAAAAGTATAGCACATAATTAATATAAAAAGTATAACACATAATTAATATAAAAAATATAACACATAATTAATATAAAAAATATAACACATAATTAATATAAAAAATATAACACATAATTAATATAAAAAATATAACACATAATTAATATAAAAAATATAACACATAATTAATATAAAAAATATAACACATAATTAATATAAAAAATATAACACATAATTAATATAAAAATATAACACATAATTAATATAAAAAATATAACACATAATTAATATAAAAAGTATAACACATAATTAATATAAAAAGTATAACACATAATTAATATAAAAAGTATAACACATAATTAATATAAAAAGTATAACACATAATTAATATAAAAAATATAACACATAATTAATATAAAAAATATAACACATAATTAATATAAAAAATATAACACATAATTAATATAAAAAGTATAACACATAATTAATATAAAAAGTATAACACATAATTAATATAAAAAATATAACACATAATTAATATAAAAAGTATAACACATTATTAATATAAAAAATATAACACATAATTAATATAAAAAATATAACACATAATTAATATAAAAAATATAACACATAATTAATATACAAAATATAACACATAATTAATATAAAAAATATAACACATAATTAATATAAAAAATATAACACATAATTAATATAAAAAATATAACACATAATTAATATAAAAAATATAACACATAATTAATATAAAAAATATAACACATAATTAATATAAAAAGTATAACACATAATTAATATAAAAAGTATAACACATAATTAATATGAAAAATATAACACATAATTAATATGAAAAATATAACACATAATTAATATGAAAAATATAACACATAATTAATATGAAAAATATAACACATAATTAATATGAAAAATATAACACATAATTAATATAAAAAATATAACACATAATTAATATAAAAAATATAACACATAATTAATATAAAAAATATAACACATAATTAATATAAAAAATATAACACATAATTAATATAAAAAATCGGCGCTTCTACACTAATAAACGAGGTTTTTAGTCGATAAATGGAGTTTTCAGATAAAAAAAACTGGTTTCAACTGATTTTTTTTTGTCAATTCTAATAAGTTACAATGGTAGCTTCCAAATTATGCAGTCGAAATTACCTGAACATTACTGAACTAAAAAAAAAAAACTTTATTCGTGTTAGCGGGTGAAAAGTTGTTTAAATCGAAACGGAAAATTACCTCCCTTTTAAACTCTCCTGTGTCTTACGATCGTTTTCATCAAATGCTATTTTATTTTCCTTAATAAATAATTTTCTACCTTATCGATTTTCGTAATTTTTTTGGATATAATCATCTTAAAAATACAAGGAATACGTAGATACCGTTGTTTACGTGCGAAATTCAGTTTTACGATTTCCTATATTTCGTCCCAATAGTGTAGAAGCGCCCCAAAAAATCTAATAAATTAAATAAAATAAACATACCTGAAAGAAAGTATGCATTTCGACGTAATATAATTTTCAGATTAAATAAAGGAACATAATTCAATGGGCCCTTCAAATTAAGTAACACGGTTTACTTCCGAGGACTTTCAAAAACCGGAAGTCATTTGGGTCGGTAAATATGCGAAATACCCCGAATTGTTGCTGTAAATGTCTTACAAAGAGGAAATTAAAGGTATGAGCTCCGTCTTGCAGCTTCCATAGAAATAACGACAAATGGATAAATAGAAATAGCTGCAGCAGTTTCATGCCGTAATTCTCTTCCCTGGAAATGAAGGAACCCAGTTTTTATTCTATACGTTAAACAACGATATTCAGATCAAAAAGTTGTCTTGTTGCTTTAAAAAATCTCATGCTGTAGTTCTTTCCCCTGGAGATAAAGGAACCTTGTTTTCAATAATAAAGGGTTTGCTTAACAATACACATTGGTATAAAAAAAAAGTGGTCACAAAACAAATATATAACAAATAAAAGTTATCAAAGACAAGATCAGGTTTTCATCTACCTACCTAGATAAGCCTTTAGTGTTTTTACTTATATTAAAATGTTTATTTAGTTTTAAAAAAATCAATAGTGTCGAGCGTTAGATGAAAATAAGAAACTGACATTCAAGTATTTTAAGTCTTAATAATGACTTAAAAATAAAACAAAATATTGTTTGAAACGCGCCCTATAAATGTCACGGAAACATTTATTGGGTGGGTTTCTAACAGTATTTTTTTAAGTTTTATTTTTAAGTCACTATCTAAACTCCAAATATTTAGGTGTCAATTCGCGGCCATTTTTGTCATTTTCACGTAACGCTAGACACTATTTTTCGAACCGAATTCACGTTGTAGAGTGAGTAAAACCACTAAAACCTTAGGTAGGTAGAAGAGTAACTTGTCTTACCTTTGATAATATTTATTTGTTATATATTTGAATTTTGACCATTTTTAAAAATTCTAATGTGTATTGTAAAACAAACGATGACAAATAGTATGAAAAATATAATAAATTAAATAAAACAAACGTAATTAAAAGAAAATGGCATTTAAACGTAATATATTAGCGATGTTTTTAGATTAAGTAAAGAAACCTAATATAGTCGGGTCTCCAAATTAAGTAACATCGTTTACATCCGAGGAGATACAAAGGAGGAAGTCGTTTGGATGGATGCTGCATCGCCAAAATGAAAAAGGAAAAATGTGGGATTTTTAAGTTCAATTTTTTGCTCTAAATATATTTTAATGAAAAAAAAAAGAAAATACTCATCATATGAAATGACTCTCCAAATATGTCACCCATGAAATTGTTAATAAAATACACAATACTTCCTGCAATCCAATCATATTTGGTACAAATAAATTTCCGTCTATGCCCGACTTGTCCACCAAGTTTCAGCTATGAATATTCAAGTGTTTGTTTTATCAACATCCAATATGTTCCGTATCCGTTTTTTTTTTTTTTTTTTTTTTTGCATTCTATCTAGGGGGGGGGGAAAGACTAGGGATTGATGCATCAGTTCAAATATGTCAGCAGTATTCCATGTATGGACGAATGATGAGTTCATAAGCGATATAGGATGCTGAAAGCTTTTCTAGCCCAGGAGACTGAGTCAGTATTATCTGTAGCAGACTTGGCAGTATCTTCTATGCATTTATTTCAATTCATGTTGTCTGTAAACGTTGGGGCAAGGAGTTTGAATGTTGAGCTCCCGGATACCCCAAAACAGGAAAAAAAAGAAACAGAGATATTGAATTACTATTGTAGGCATTACGATTGGGAAAAGGATGAAGAAAGGAAAACTTGATTCTTTCTATTTAGTTTTTAAGGGTAGAGGGCCTTTAAAATCCAGGTTAAACTTTTTAAAAGGTTGTGTGGCTTTAATGCGTATCCATGAGGGGGAGGTCCTAACCTGGGTTTGTTTTCTGCACATATTTAAAATACTGAAAATATGGTATTTACTAAGATTATAAATTATTTCGTTGACACAAGACAGTGGATAGGTTAAAGCAGGGGTTTCTAAAGATTTTGGAATGGCGGCCATATTGCTGACGTTTTAGAACTATGCGGGCCAAAATAAAAAATAAAAAATGACTTGAACGTGTTTTATACTGTTTTTGCTCATTTATTTGCTTTTTAACGAAACTGGTTCTCAAAAAAAATCCTATTCTTTTAATCATTTTCTGAACAAAAAGAAAAACCGCTATACTATTTTCACGCATTTTCCTTTTAAAAAAATTTTTTTTTTCTGGATATTTTTACATTTTCCATAAGAGCTCTGTGCGTGAGACTAAAGACTTTGGCAGGCCGAATCTGGCTCATGGCCATAGTTTTGGAGACCCCTGGGTTAAAGTAATATATATCAGTTGTCAGTCTGAGAAGTAGCCAATGACAATCTTTTAATAAGGAATTTTGGTGGCTGTTATAAGGAATTGGGCTAATCTACATGGCGATTCACCTGGCTCTATGATTCCTTCTTTTAGCAGATTTGTTATTTCTGCTGATCTGAACTGCTTATCCTTTTGTAAACAGCTTCTTGATTTTATTGTTCTTGGTTTTCAGTTGAGAGTCAAGTTTGTAACAAGCGATGGCTGCCATACTTTGCAAACAAGGCATATTAGCATTGACGCATAAGGGAAGTCGAGCAGCAAGATATTTGTTTGCATTACATTTAAATTTCTGCAGGTTGGTACAATCAGGGAAATAGGAATCTTTCTTAGAAAAAAAACGCTATTTTCACGCATTTTCCTTTTTTTAATTTTTTTTTCTTTCTGAATATTTAAACGTTTTCCATAATAGTGCTGTACGCGAGATTAAAGACTTTGGCAGGCCGGATCTGGCTCATGGGCCGTAGTTTTGGAGACCCCTGGGTTAAAGTAAAATATATCTGTTGTCAGTCTGAGAAGTAGCCAATGGCAATCTTTTGATAATTTTTTTTTAATGACCTTGACGTGTTTAATACTGTTTTGCTAATTAGCTTTGCTTTTTTTTTTTTTTTTTTTTTTTTTTTTAAGCGAAACTGGTTCTCCAAAATCTCATTCTATTAATCATTCAATCTACACCCTTAAGAAGGTGTAACTTGTCTATTATTTGATACATCTATTTAGTTTTAGGTTTAGAGAGCAGATGGCCCTTAAAATCCAATTTAAATTTTCCAAAACGTTGTGTAACATTAATGCATATTCATGGGAAGGATATGGTTCTAACCTTGGTTTGTTTTGTGTGCATATCTCTGACAAGAGCTCATAATTCTCTTTGACAGAATCTGGCAAGTTCTGCCCTTGACTTTATGGGTCGCTCTCATAATATCCTAGTGGCACGATTCCCTTTGTATGTCCTGAAGATCCTCTGAACCGGTTACCAGGCCACATACTCTTGAGAGTGCATCGACCGCGCCATTCTACTTACCAAGGCGGTAAGTGACATCAAATAGGTAGCAAGAAAAATTCCATTCTCTGTTTTACTATCATCCTGCTTTTTTTTTTTTGTTCATTGTTTTTTGAGTTAATCATAAACAAAAACGGTTTCCAATCAGTTTAAAATATCGATCGATCACGTGATATCTCGATTTTAGTAATGCTTAAATTCTGGTGTACATCATCTTTGTTTATTACTGAGTATTGTCAGGCAAACCAGAAAATTGTCCTTGAAAAAAATAAATGCTGCAAGATGACTTGATTGTTGCTCAGTCAGAGGCATTCATCTTGAAATCTTGATTAATTTAGGGATCAAGGAATGTTTGCAACTTTAGTGGAGCACAGCGGGGATTAGGTGCTTATATGATTGTATAAGTTAGTAGTGGATGGAATATGTTCAAGGAACTTTTGTCATTACTAACTAGCAGAGTATCGCCACCGTCAGCAAAGAGAAGAGTTCAATTGCTCATGAGGTTGTACATGACAAAAATTTGCTGGCATTAGACTCGAAGGCGACCAAGTTATAGTCAGCAGGGAAGTTGTCCTTCGGCAGTGAGAACTCAGATGTGGACAAAGAATATATATTTTGATGGCGATTCTATTAAGGTTGTTCACAAAATTTTTTTTTCTTTTTTTTTGGGGGGGGGGAGGAATCTCATTGGGGCACAGGAAGTAGACAAAGTATATTTGTTTGTTTGGTTGTCCAAATGTTTGCTACGTTAGTGATACGATTGGAGCACAGGGTGGATCAGGTGTTAATACAATTGCATAAGTTAGTAGTGGGTGTCATTACAAACCAGCAGAGTGTTACCACCGTTGATCAAGGGAACAGTCTATTGGGCATTTGTATGCAATGTAATGATGTATGGAGAGTGAAACATGGCCAGTGAGGGTTGAAGATATGCGTTGCATGGAGAGAAATGATACAAAAATATATTATTTCAAAACTTTGAACTATTGTTCTCATTTAGAGTGTCATTTATAGGAGAAGTGTGTGTTCAAGACTCATGGGTGATATCACAGTCGAGATGAAAAGTCATATGCTGCCGAAAAAGGAGAAATTAACTGTTTAAATATTTAGAAAAAATGCGTTGTTGGAAATAGCACATATAAAAGTTTTTGTTAAAAAAGAAAGTGAGTCGGATTTTCCTTTCTTTTGTTTCCTTGCGATGAAGTCTACAATGTGTTGGGTCCATTAAATTTGTAACAACACCATTACAAAAATAGTGTCCAACGTTACATTGTTATCTTGTAAGTATTAAGAGTCCAGTTGGAGCTTGTATGATTGCAAGAGTTAGCAATGGATGAGGTAATTTCATGAAAATTCTGCCATTACTAACCAGCAGAGAGTTGCCACTATTGAATAAGGAAAGAGACCCAGTCATGTATATGCAGTGATAATGTACAAAGAGTGAAACATGGTGGCCAATGAAGGTTGAAGATATGCGCTGCATGGAGAGAAATGATATAAGATTGATGTAATGTAATGGACATGCAATGTGTGTCTTAAAGATAAGCGTAGATCTGATGACCTCAGAGGAAAATGAAATCAAGACAGCATAGAAAGATAAATGCAGAACTTTTGTTTGTTTTATCACGTTAAAATTTTTTTTTTAAAAATGAGTAATTAGCTCGATTGTTCTTATAATGACTGGAATGATGGATATCTTAAGATTCCAGTTTCTTTTCATCTCATACATAAGTCCTTAGTATTTTGTTATTTTTTCTCTCTCAGCTCTGTTAAGGCCAATATCATAAGGGACGCTTACTTCTACTAGGGTTGCTACTTTCTCCTTCTTGTCCCATATCACTATGTCAGGCTTAATAACCCCGTTTTCTAGGTATGTAGCTGTAGGAATTTTGCAGTCATAGTGGGTGGTGTATGACTTATTCGCAACTGTTCTTTCTGGTAAACATGTATTCGTTACTACATTGAATATTCAAGTTTTTGCAGATTTTCCAGAAGAGATATTTACACACTCCATTGTGTTGCATTATATAATAGCCGTCCCCCAACAGGACTTTACAACTGGATATCAGGTGGGTCACACTGTCTACTTCTGTGTGGCAGAACCTGCACTTGTTGTTATTGCTGAGACCACTCATCTCTAAGTATGCAAGTAAATATGTGTTGACGTCACACACATATATTAATACACCTTTATTTTGCTTTGTGCATAATTAGCATTATGCATATTTCGGCAGCATTTTTTTATCTGTGGCGTATTTCATTAAATAAAATAGACGTTTTTTGTCTGTTAATTCTATTTTCGATCCTTTCCAATTTCCGAATAACAGTCTTCACTTCTGGCGGAAACTGGCTGATGTAATCACCATACTTATCATAAGTCCGAGTACTTTCCAATTCTTCAGGATGCGGAAGTGTTCGTAGAGTTATTTATTTTAATAGCTTTGCAAACATTTCAGGATGTTATTAATTTTAACCAACTGAAAAAAAAAGGATAAAATAATTAACCAATGAAGAGAAAAAAAAAAACAACAAAAAAACAAAAAACAAAAAAACTTTATAAATTGTTCAAAACCACTTAGATTAATTTATCTCTGGCCATGAATCCTGAAGGATTGGAAAGTACCCGGACTTATGATAAATATGGTGATTACATCAGCCAGTTCCTACCAGAAGAAAAGACTGTTATTTGGAAGTTGGAAGGGATCGAAAATAGAATTAATAGATAAAAAAATGTCTATTTTATTTAATGAAATTAGCATTATGTATATAATTTTTTTTTTGTTCATGATTTCTGTGCGAAGCTCTTACCCCTCAGACCTTAACCGGCTGCCTAGTTCGCCTATACCTAAGGCCAGCTCTGGGGGTGAATAAGAGTTAAAAAAATAAAATAAATAAAAATTAAACCTCTAATCACGTTCTTATTTGGCAGATATACTAATTGACCTTCGACCATTATTTTCTTTCTTGTTTTAGGCTTAGGAGCTGGTTTAACCTATTCGGCCGGTTTGATTGTTCTTGGCTACAATTTCGACAAATACCTGTCTTTAGCATCTGGACTGGCGGCATCTGGTCAGGGTGCAGGCTTACTCACCATCTCGATTCTCCTCAACTTCTGCTTTGAATATTATGGACTGAGAGGCTCTTTCCTAATCATAGCAGGTCTCACTCTTCAGAAATGGGTTTTTGGCAGCCTTCTCCGACCTTCCACAGTGGAGATGGCTCAGACGAAACGCTTTTGGCTCAAAGAACCAGTCTCGCCCTATCCAGATGGTAATATAGAATTCGAAGTGCGTAAAGAAACACCAACAGTCATGCTTAAGGTATATAATTTTTATTCTTACATATAATAATTAACACACACACACACACACACACACACACACAATGTTCAGAGCGAGAAAAAACTTTATAGGTATATATACATAAAAGTATGAACAAAGATGGCTGCTGGAACACACCCACGATGTTGACTTTTCTATGAACTTTTTATTTTTTTCTTTTGCAGCATTATATTATCACAAAATTTTTTTCCATCTAAGGAAAATTTCTAATTTTTGCTGAAGAATATATGCATGAAGAGGGAGAGGGTATAAATAATTAACGATTTTTTTAAAAAATTTCTTACCATTAAAATAAAGCTAAAAAATTCAATTATCAATGTTAGTAAATTGGATCTTTATTAATGTCTGATGTTTATTTAATTTCTAGTTATAAATAATTAACATTTTTTTTTACCTTTCTTTGCATTAAAATAAAGCTAAAAAATTCAATTATCAATGTTATGAGTTTGGATCTTCATTAATGTGTTATTTTTATTCAAATAATAACCGTTTGTTTCTGCATAACAAAAAGGATTTGTAAAAAAAAACGAACTAAATTTTAATATGCTGGAGGAGCTGTTTTGCATGAAAAATTAACATTTGAATCTTGGAATATAACTATACTGTTATTCTTATATATATATATATATATATATATATATATATATATATATATATATATATATATATATACACTAGCATGGGTACCCAGCGTTGCGTGGGTTGACATAAAGTTTCGTTTGAACACACAACTGCATACTAATCATTTTCGTCATGGGTAACGTGGATACCCCCCACAACAAAAATAAAAGAGGGAATTAAAATATGTAAATGTAATCGCTCCTAAAAAGAAGTATGTGATACGCTCTCCACCAGATATTTCAGCAGAAGGGCTACAAAGAGAGGAAACTATTCTCCAGATATTGAGCACTGGAAAGCCCCCCCCCCACCAAAAAAAAAATAATCAAATTAAAAATAAATCATTACAACTTTTGTTTTAATAAAAATAGCAGCGAATGCCCGTGCGATCGCAAAAAAAAAAAAGAAAGAAAAAGAAAAAAAAGATCTTCCAAAAATTAATTCCAAAAACAATTAAATGAAATTTTTCGTCATTTTATATTTCTAATGTAATCCTCTCCCGCCCCCCCCCCCTAATGAATTTGCCATATTTTGGGGTTCGTTCTGTTTATAAAATTGTTAGGTGAAAGTACAGTATGGTCTCATAAAAATTAATTAAATAATTCCCTCCCCTCACCACAAAAAAACAACAACAAAAAAACTGTATTTGTCATGTTTTACCCCCCCCCACCTCTATCGCCAAATTTTAAAAAATGCTACAGATGACATGACTGGTTGAACCCTTTGTGGCCAAAAAGTGGGTGCTCATTTTACGTCAAATTTATATACAAAAGTTATCCCCCATGCTAAAATGTTAATTTTTTTTTTTCAAAATTTCTTTCATATTATTTATAAAGACCTATTAGGCTACAAAAAAGCAGGTCTTAATTTTTTTTAGGGGTTAAACGACGCTGGGTCACGTCGTAAAAATTGACTGTTTTTAATTTAAAATATTAAATAAATTATAAAGAAAATCTGTTTCGCAAGCAATTAAACACACTTGCTATAGTATAATTATTATAAATCCTGGGCAACACCGATTAAATTTTATATAAAAAAAGAAAAACAAAAGAATGATGGATTTTTCTCACATGGAAAATTGGCCCTGTGTCTGACTAACTCTGCCCTCCTAGATGGAAGTAAATTAGGACATTAGTTTTAATTATTTTTCTCGGTAAATATGAAGAACCACTCCACCCTCGCCGGTGGCCATAAAGTGGGTGTATTTTTAATATCCTATAAACTACTTGTTTCCTGGAATTTTAAACATTAGTGGTAATTTTAAAAGATTTTCCGAGGGTGGAATGAAAGTCCCCCCCCCCCAATGGTGGCCACAAAGTGGATGCTCATTTTACATTAAATTATTATGGAAAAGTGATCCCTCCTTTTAAAAACTAAATTTGTTTTTCATATTTTGGAAACTACTCGTTTGCCGTAATTTTTAAAGTGGTAATTTTAAAGGAATTTTCGAGGGTGGAGTGACTCTTCATATTTACTTTTCCTCTAACATAAAAAAAAAGTTTGCTTAAAAATTAAGAATAAGCGAAAAAAAAAAAATGTCCTCCAAATTAAAAAAAAAAAAATAATAATTCAGCTTAAAAGAATATTTCGAAACGAAAATAAATTTATTACAGGAAATATTTAATAACGAGCTCTGTTTCAAACAATTCTTCAGTTGAACTATCAGTTATTTCCCCTTTGTTTTCTGGTCTAAAAATTAAAGGATTTATGATTTCAGATAAAAGACGTTAAATAAAATATAAATTTAAATAAACTAAATGATTAAAATTTTTTAAATAAGTACAAAGCTATTGTGCCGAATAAGTAATATCACTTATTTAAATAGATTTAAGTTAATGTGATATGCTATTGATCGTAACTCGATCATTATAGATGTGGTTTGAAGAATGCTATATATAGAAATTACGTATATGCATATATATATATATAAATGCATATATATGCATAATCATATATAAATGCATATATATACATATGCACATATATATGCATATATAGGTATATGCCAATATATATGCATATATATGTATATTCATATATATATATACATATGCATATATGTATATGCATGTATATATGCATATATATATGTATATGCATGTATATATGCATATATATATGTATATGCATGTATGTACATATGTATATGCATATATATGTATGTATATGCATATATATGTATGTATATGCATATATATGTATGTATATATGCATGCATGTATGTATATATTAGCCCACGCTACACAGCTAGACACAGCTAGCCCGCTACATGGCCAAACACAGCAAGCCCATGCTACATGGCTAGACACAGCTAACCCACGCTACACAGTTAGACACAGCTAGCCCACGCTACATGGCTAGCCACAGCTAGCCCATGCTACATGGCAAGACACAGCTAGCCTATGCTACATGGCTAGACACAGCTAGCCCAAGCTACACAGCTAGACACAGCTAGCCCATGCTACACAGCTAGACACAGCTAGCCCAGGCTACACAGCTAGACACAGCTAGCCCAGGCTACACAGCTAGACACAGCTAGCCCACGCTACACAGCTTGACACAGCTAGCCCACGCTACACAGCTTGACACAGCTAGCCCACGCTACACAGCTAGACCACACTACACGGATAGACACAGCTTGCCCTCACTACATGGCTAGACACAGCTTGCCGACGCTACATGGCTAGACACAGCTAGCCCACGCTACACGGGTAGACACAGCTTGCCCACGCTACACGGGGAGACACAGCTTACCCACGCTACATGGCTAGACACAGCTAGCCCACGCTACACAGCAAGCCCATGCTACACAGCTAGACACAACTAGCCCACGCTACACGGGTAGACACAGCTTGCCCTCGCTACATGGCTAGACACAGCTTGCCCACGCTACATGGCTAAACACAGCAAGCCCATGCTACACAGCTAGACACAGCTAGCCCATGCTACATGGCTAGACACAGCTAGCCCACGCTACATGGCTAGACACAGCTAGCCCATGATACATGGCTAGACACAGCTAGCCCACGCTACATGGCTAGACACAGCTAGCCCATGATACACAGCTAGACACAGCAAGCCCATGCTACACAGCTAGACACAGCTAGCCCACGCTACACAGCTAGGCACAGCTAGCCCACGCTACACAGCTAGACACAGCTAGCCCACGCTACACAGCTAGACACAGCTAGCCCATGCTACACAGCTAGACACAGCTAGCCCACGCTACATGGCTAGACACAGCAAGCCTACGCTATATGGCTAGACACAGCTAGCACACGCTACACAGCTAGGCACAGTTTGCCCATGCTACACAGCTAGACACAGCTAGCCCATGCTACACAGCTAGACACAGCTAGCCCACGCTACATGGCTAGACACAGCTAGCCCACGCTACATGACTAGACACAGCTTGCCCGCGCTACCTGGCTAGGCACAGCTTGTCCACGCTACATGGCTAGGCACAGCTTGTCCACGCTACATGGCTAGACACAGCTAGCTCACGCTACACGAATACATTTAAAACAAAAATGTAAAATCAGTTCCTTTATCATTTGTTTGTCATCGGTAGCTTTCGTCATTCAAAATCAGTATTTGATTTTTATTGGTCTGTCTCTCTCGTAAGTCATTGCTGATAAGAATATAATTTAATAATTTGATGTAAATTGTTCCATAAAATTCTTTGTCTGAGTCGGGATTATTTTAAAATGTCTGCCATCTTGAACAATGTAATTTTGTATTTCTTGAAATTAAAATATCGTCTGCGCTTGTTTCATTTTCAATTTCCTTTTTCATTCATTTTCATTTTGTATACTTTTTCTCTTTTTTTAAAAAAAAAAATCTTTTTTATTTGATGTTTCATTCATTTTCTAATCATTCATTCATTTTTGTCCTTTCATTCATTTCACGCTCTTTTTCATTCATAATTTATTTTTCATTCTCTTTTCTCTTCTTTTTGTTTATTTTCTTTATTGTTTATTTTATACTTCCTAATTTTATATTTTTCCTTTTCAGATTTTTTAAATTAATTTTAATTTTGTTAAATGATTCTATAACATCTACAAATAAATATGATGATGATTCTATAACATCTACAAATAAATACGAACCATGATATATTTCAAAAGGAAACTTCTATTATTTCCTTTAAGCTGAGAAGCAGAGTTATGTCCCTTGACGTATTTGACACGTACGGACATTTTTATGGACGTGTCGCTCATCGGCTTCAATTAATACGCCTTAATTTATAAGTAAATCTTCCACAGTTGTAAATATTAAATGCATATTATTTGTTGGTGTATAACGGAATGTGTTTGTTTAATTATTTCTTTATGTTCGTCCCGTATCTTAACATCAGTGCAACTGTCTTAAGATTGCCATTTTTTAAAATTTCATTCTATGACATTAATGTTTTGATAAATTTATTTCTGTACATTTTTGTTCGTTAAATTTTCTATCTTCGTTCATTTTATCACTATTTTAAAATTGTTTTTATTCCCTTATTTTTAAAAATTTATTTTTCCTTATTTATTTAATGTTCTGTTTCATTGATATTCTTCCTCTTTCATTTAATTCGTTCTAATTTTTCAATACTTTCCCCCAAGTTTCCAATTTTTAAAAGTTATTTTAAATGTTATTTTTTATTTATTTTTTTTCTTTTCGTTGATTTTTTTCTCTTTCATTTATCTTTTTCAGAACGTATTTATTCCCTTATTTTTATTTATTTTTTGTTATTTATTTAATTTTCTTTTTCATTTATTTTCTCCCTCTTTCATTTAATTCTTTAGTTTTCAATAATTTACCCCTAATTTTCTAATTAAAAAAAAAAATTATTGTAAATGTTATTTTTCATTTATTTTTTTACTTTTATTGGTTAAAAAAAAATTTTTTTTTCATCTTTTTCAGAACGCACTTTCTCTTTTGTCTTTAAGTTCCCACCAAAGCAGCCGACATGATTGTGACATAGTTCACACCAGCCTCCAGAGAATTTCCAAAGAACACGATTCCACACTAAGTCTTCGAACGAACAAAGAATCAAAAAAAAGCCACGAGTTTCACAATGCCAAAGACGAAATTCATTATTCCATAACCAACATTGACGTAATAGATGAAACTCCTCACCTGAGCATCTTTCAAAATGTGAAATTCATCAACTTTTTATTTTGCATCATGTGCTCGAGTACGGCAGAGGGTATGATCTATCTCATGTTGCCCAGTTATCTCATTAGTAACGGTGCTTCCAAAAGTCACGCTTCACGAATTCTTTCCGTGATTGGCATCTGCTCAACACTGACTCGTCCCCTGATGGGGTTCCTTGCCGATTCAAATATGGTTGATATCTTTCTATTATATCTAGCCCCTTTCGCTATCCTCGGTGTGCTTACAGCGTTTCTTCCATTTTATGTCCACTTATCGGCCGGACAAATCCTCTTTGGGATTATTTTTGGACTCTACAATTGCTCTGTGTATGGTTTATTGAATAGAATAACGCTACGCATCGCAGGAATGGATAATATCGCGACAGCATTTGGATTGGAAATGCTTATATGGGGAATTACAGGAATTTTGGGAACCCCATTAGCAGGTAAGGTGGGGGAGCAACATCTCCCCCCCCCCTCTCTCTCTCATACCCATTCACGGAAATTGCAGAATGTTTTCCGTGTATTTCACAATTTTCTGAGCAAATCTCAAGCCAAATTTTCTTTTGGAAAAAATAGTGTCTTAAATTCTTCTTTCTAAAACTCTACGAACAAGGTAAACATTTGGCTTTGTTTACAATATCTTTTGTTACCACGCTAAAACTTACTTTTATATTTTAACGGTCTAAAACCCAACAAGAGCAAAATGTCTTTCAATAATAAACATATATATTTATTAAAATTAAATTTAGTATTTCGATTCATAATATAATCTTCATCAGAAAAATACATTTTTTTACGTGCCATGACAATGGTAATGCTTGACACGTACTTGGTACTTAACACATACACGCTCGACCGGCGTCTTCTACTGTATTGGACTACATTTACTTCACTAACATCTGAAGAAAGACATGCCAAGCATCACCATTGCCATGGCAGGTAAAAAAAGAAAAAGAAAAAATAATTGTATTTTCTTTTATAAATCTAAATATCAAATTTAATTTTAATAAAACAAATGGTACAGTGGGGAAAGAGGTGGCTGGTTACTTTTAATGCATCTAAAACCAAGCTCCTATCTTTACATCATGAACGCTTTGATCCCCATCTGGCATCAATTGAAATGGATGGCTCTCGTCTTGGGGAGACTCTATGTTTTGACAAGCTTCTGGGGTTGACCTTTACTCCTGATCTGAAGTGGAACACATACATCAAGTCTATTGCCAAGGTCGCTGGGAAAATGGTGGGGTCTTTCTACCGCTCCAGAAGATATCTCACAACTGATGCAATTTTCTATCTATATAAAAGCCAAGTACGTCCAAGGATGGAGTACTGTTGCCACATCTGGACAGGAGCTGCTAAAAACAGCCTATCCTGCCTTGACAGAGTACAAAATAGACTTCGTGGCTTAGTGGAGGATGCCCTTTTCTCTTCCCTGCAACCTCTCTCCCACAGAAGAGACGTTGCGAGCCTGTCTTTGTTTTATCGTTATTTCCATGGCAAGTGCTCGCCTGAGCTCCAATCTTTGCCCCCCTCGCCAATCTTTCACGAGAAGCACTCGTCTAGCTGAAACCACTGTCAGTAATGTTCCCCACTCTTTATCTGTGCCTAAATCAAAACGTAGATTCCATGAACAAAGCTTCTTTCTTAGAAGTGCACGCCTGTTGAACTCTCTTCCGTCAGCCTGTTTCCCACCTGACTACAACTTGGATGTCTTAAAGTCCAACATAAACAAATTCCTGATGAACCGCCCCCTTAAGTAAGACACGTTATCAAATCTCCAATACTAACAATTACTACGATACTATCCCATTGATTACTAAACACGCAATAACCCTTATCCCTGAGTGGCTTCCGTGTAAAAAAAAAAAAAATGCTTAATTGAATTACATTCTGCACTTGTTTGGCTTAAAACCGTTAATTTTTTAAATGTTGTATTCCATATCAACAGTGCTTTTTATAAACAGTTAGCTTTCTATTACTTTACTTTTATATATAAAAAAACAAACAAAACATATTTAATATGATAGTTTGATGTAATAATTTACTTTGAAGTAGTAGCGAGCGGAATTTTCTTAGAATTCTCCTAATGTTTTCTTTTACATAACATTTGAATAATACTGGATGCAATGCCATTATTATTAATTGTTGAGTTTTTTTTTGGGGGGGGGGTGTTAATAACTTTAGCATATCATCTTACTAAAGAAGGAAAAGCGTGATAGATAACGAATAGAATCTAAATTACACTTCAAAAATATTTTTCTCTTTTACTTCAAATCAATATTTAAATCAATAAAAAAAAAAAATGTAAAAAAAAAGGTGGGGGTAAAAAAGGGGGGAGGAGTAAAGAGATAATAATAAAAAAAAAATTCTGATTAGTCTTTCGGTGAACATTTTTCAAAATAATCGTCGGCAACATCCTTTAAAAACGTGGTAAATAACTAGGAAGGATGAACAAAGATAAAAATAATAAAAAATAGTATGGGGGAGAGGTGAACAAGAAGCAATCTTATGGTTTTTTTTTTTTTTTTTTTTTTTTTTACACAATCTTTTCTGTGTAAATAAAAATAACGCATCCATAATTTAGAGCTTATGGGTGTTTGTTGAGATTGTTTCTTTCTCTCTTCTCCCCCTACTATTTTTTTTTTTTTCATCTTTATCCATCCCCGCTAGGAATTTATGGTCTTCGTTTTTAAACGATGTTGCCAACAATTATTTTGATAAGCGTTGGCTGAAAAAGATCAAAGTAGAGAACTTTTTAAAATTATCTCTCTATCCCCCCCCCCCTTTTAAAAAATCTCTTTTGGGGTCAATTTGTGGGAATTAATGAGAATTGGCTGCGGACCGGAAAATGCGGAACTTCCGGTGGAAAAAAAGGGAGTTTTACTTTTGGCGCGCTTCTTGAGTTTAGAGAGAAGAGAAGGACGGTTGATTTCCATGTGGCCGGAGGAGACACGAAAAAGGGATGAAAGTAAAAAATTGGGCGAACCCCAGATAGCCGAATATGAACAACCTGTTCAGTAGACAAAAGCAATAAGAAACCTGTAGGTTACAAAAACCAAAAAGACGTACTGGTCCCATGTTATGGTCCGAACACCTTAAATGACTAAACACTGCCTAATTCACACAAACCAAAAATAGAAGACACCAAAGTAAACTCAAACCAACTTTGTTCCCACCTAAACCGCTAAGTATAACCTAATGTACATTCTTTTGTTGATCCCCCCCCACGTTGACTTTTCTCACACACATTCATGAACATTCTCTTCTGCCACTAAAGCAAACTTTCTTTACATACCTCCCACTAATAAATAATGTTGTTTTTTTACCCTTGAAATATAATTTCTATTTTATTTATTTCTATGGAGTCAGATAATTAAGCACAAACCTGATAAACCCACCACTTCTATAACCCATAAATTTTTACGACATGTCCCAGCGTATTATAAATACCCCCACCTCCCCATGTTAAGAACGGCTTTTAGAATAAACGCCACCCCAACATCCCCATGTTAAGAACGGCTTTCGGGGTTGGGGTAGTGTTTATTTCGAAAGCCGTTCTTAACATGGGGAGGTTGGGGTGCTTATAATACGCTGGGGCACGTTGTAATAATTGACACCTTTTTGTTTAATGGTTTTTTTATTATTTAAACATTGAATTGGATCAAGGGAGAAAATATTTGGAAGTGTCTTTTAGTTTCTGCTCGTTATCACACTTTTTCTTTCTTTAAGAAGATATATTAAAACTATTAACAAATGTATTACATAAAATCATTATATTTAATGCTTTGGATTATCTAAAAAGAAAAAAGAGCAGTAAGTTATAGCATATTGAATCGTACACATGAAATGCTGAAAAAACATCTTGTCAGATTTCTAATGTGGCTGATATAAATTAATCATAGAGGATATAAGGGAAATGACTCTATGTATAATTTGCTACAAGGGAGATAACTCTGAAGGTTAAAAATATAGATTTTTACAATTTTGTGGTGTTTATCTCCCTTGTTATATATTACAGAACAAGATTATTTCCCTTGGCGTGATGCTCGATTTTTTTTTTATATCGGCTATATGAAAAGTTAAACTTGATTCCTTTTTCAGCATTTTGTGTGAACGATTCAACTTTCAAAAAAAAAAAAAAAAATAAATAAAATAAATAAATAAATAAATCAATAAATAAATAAAATTAAAAAAAGAGATATAATGGTTTTATGTTAGAAGTTGTTTTGAAATAGTGGTGAGTGGCGTTTTTTATGATTTCTCTAAAATTAAGCAATATTTTCGGTATTTTTTTAGATTAGGTCCACCTCCACAATTTTCTTTTAAATGACACCTTTTATGGATTTTCGAGTATGCTGAATACGAAAATCGTATTGAAATTTTGCAGAAATAAGTAGTTATCGAGATATAAAAAGTTGTATTATGCATTGTATTCTTCGGCGGCCATCTTTTTTACGTGCGTGCAGTGTCAGTCATAGATGAGAAGTTTGTTTATGGCGCGCGTGCCCGCGAGTAAAAAGATGGCCGACAAAGAATACAATGCATAATACAATTTTTATATCTCGATTACTACTTATTACTGCAAAATTTCAATGCGATTTTCGTATTCAGCATAGTCGAAAACCGTTAAAGTCGTCATTTAAAAGAAAATTGTGGAGGTGGACTTAATCTGAAAATTTACCATATTTTCACCCGGACGATGCATATGTATGCGTTATGAAAATCGTAACATAAACAATTTCTTTTTTTTCAGACGGCATTGTTGAATGGACGGATTCGTTCAGTTCCGCCTTTGTTTTTGCAGGTAATTTATCAATATCTTTACCATCTCCACTTTCATTATAATTGACCCAAGAGCATGTCTCTATATCTGTAACATAGCTCACTTTTCCTCTTTCGGTGAGAAACATTAGGCTTCCAAATACCTATGTATAAAAAGCGTTTATAACCTCTCTTTCTATTGGTTTTTGTCCTTGTAAAATTGACAAATAAAATTCATATATACCTATGTTTACTTTATCTTGTTTTAAAATTAGATTCTCTATCTATTTATCTATGTATCTACACACACACACACACACACACACACACACACACACACACACACACACACACACACACACACACACACACATGTATATATCAAATTTTAGTTATTCAATGAATTAAAAAAAAAATTTGAAGTGAAATGTCTTAGTTTCATATCAAAGTTTTTTTCTAAGAAAGACAAAGAATACAAAAGAAATTTTATCTCCTTATCTTATAGGGTTTCGATGTCTACCATCTCTTCAGAGGGGAAAATATTAGCAAATAGGTATAATGGTATACACCCTATTTGCTGAAGTCAGTAAGACATGGAACATCACAATTAAAAATTGATTAATTTTAAAAAGTCATAAAGTAAGGGAAGTTAAAGAAAAGGGTATAAAAGTTCACATCCAAAGTACACGGAAAAATCCGAAGTGAATGTCCTTAAATGCAGTGTGGTAAAAAGATAAAAACTGTATTTTGGGGAATCCACATAACAGAGTGAAGATCCGGTAATATTTGTAAATCTTATAACCACAGGTTTCCATACCAGCTGATTGTTGGATAATTTTTTATTCTGAAGTATATATATATATATACATATATATATATATATATATATATAAATTTAAAAAAAAATTAAAAAATGTATCCATTTTAAATGTGGAAATTGAGGAATCGCACGGGTAAGAAATTCATTTTTATAGTATGAAAAGGTTAGTAATTGCAATTAAGAATAGGAAATTGGATCAAATGTTTGTAACATGTCTTCTTCCTAAGATTAAGGGTGGTGGTGTTTGATCAACACTGCTGGGGAGCCATGATGTAATATACTGTTTTGTTTTTAAATCCCCGAAACAGTGTTTCATGGTAAACAACTGATGATCCCTTGAAAAATAAATTATTGGTATTATAGTAAATTCGAGAGCGAGTTGATGCAGTGATTGCAGGTGATTAAATGACTTACTGACTGGATGGTTTTCTAACGAATGATAAATATTTTTTTGTATAGTTTTAAAGGTTAAAAACTTCAAAGACTATATATATATATATATATATATATATATATATATATAAACAGAGGGATAGGGATATATAGATAGAATGTATAATAAAATAATAATTCTGTAATAACTACAGACACTCGTGTTACATGTTTATGCAGTCAGTATAGGAAATGACAATTGACAATGGAGAAATTCTGAATCCAGCCATGAAGCCACCTTTAACAACATTTGTTACATATATATGCATACGTATATATATATATGTATATGTATGTATGTATGTATGTGTATATGTATGTATGTATGTGTATATGTATGTATGTATGTGTATATATATGTATATATATATATATATATATATATATATATATATATGTATATGTATGTATGTGTATATATATGTATGTATATATATATATGTGTGCATGAAATTTGAGGCAATACCTACTTAAATAAATGTTTATGTATTCTACACATGCCATAATCGAATATTCCTCAAACACAAAATGATGATGCATTTGTGAGTAATTTACTGTTTTCTGATGAAGCAACATTTCACATTAGTGGCAAGGTCAACAGGCATAATTGCCGAATTTAGGGAACTGAAAACCCAAATGAAATTGTTGAACATGAAAGGGACTCTCTTAAAGTTAATGTGTGGTGTGCTTTGGGAATAAATCGAATCATAGGGCCATATTTTTTTGATGATCGTGTTATTAACAGTGACAGCTACTTAGATATGTTGCAGAATTACTTTATTCCGCAACTTGAACAATTAAACTTGAAAGATGATACAGTGTTTCAATAAGATGGAGCTCCTTGTCACTTTGCTCGGCGTATTAGACAGTTTCTAAATCAGGAATTTCCTAACAGATGGATCGAAAGGGGTGGACCATTTCATTGGCCTTCACGTTCGCCAGATTTGACTCCATTAGATTTTTTTATGGGGACATTTGAAAACAATTATGTATGCAACCAAACCTAGTTCATTGGAAGATTTGAAAGCTAGAATGAATAATGTGATTTCAGGCATTACTATAAATCATTTGGCAAATGTTTTTCGTGAACTGCAAAATCGTATTACCCTTAGTATTGCTAATGATGGAGGACATGTGGAAAGTTTAATAAAATTTCAATAAAAGCTTAAAAAATATAGATTTACTTCTTTCAAATCCATCTAACAGATTATTTCTATTACAAATACAAATAAAGTTATAAATTTTTTAAAGTGCACACGGACTTTATGAACACCCTGTATATATGATAATTAGCCGTGTGCGTCATTCACAAACTTCCTGTTTGTTTGAATAGACATATTATTGTCCGAATTATCTCATGCTCGCTTACATGGCTCCGCAAGTAACTTAATTCACTTCCATTTAAATGTAAATTTCTGATGGCCGATCGGAAGAATGCTAGTTTTTAAAGTGAAGGTTGACTTTGTTCAAATCCCGTGACCAGAAGTAATTATCATTTCCTGCATTGATGATTTAGCGAGCATGAAACACCAGTGTCTCTAAGTATAAAAAATGATTAATATTCATTGAAAAAAATAATATATATATGTGTGTGTGTGTGTGTGTGTGTGGCTGTCTGTTATAAAAGAGTAGAACTCCCGCAACCAGAAGTAATTATCATTTCCTAACATCGAAGATGAGAACAGTAGTTCAAAGTATCTAAATAATAAGAATAACTAATCATCATCTAAAGAAATTCAGTAGCATAAGACATTCTTATTGACAATTTCAAACTTAAGTTAAATGAAAGTATTGTTGACATCTTTCGTGTGTAGTGAAAGGAAAAAAAAAAGAGCATTATTTTATAAGGGATACTAGCTCTCCCTTCCCAGCGTTTCCCTGTGCCATAATACACGTTTACACACGGGACCCACACGTTGCAGACTCAGTCGCAAAGGAGACGGAAGACAAGTAATAACTCAAACTCACTTTTTCTTTTGTAACATCAACATTTATCTCTTCATTATCCCACCACGTATGACTTTTCATTATGGCCGAGACGTCTCTCACATGATCGTCATCTCGAACGTGCTCTCTTTTTACTTACTGTGACGTCATTTCACTCATGGCTCAGTATTTGCATATAGCCGTCCGCAGTATGTTACAGCCCCACATACAGTGAAGTCGTTTTAGTTTTTAATTTTCATTTATTTGCACATTTAAAAAAAAAGTGAAGTATACATGGGTCCCCGTGAGTGCACAGTGAACGAGGCATAAGAAAATAAGTTCACCATTTGCTCCTCCCTTCCATTTAACCCCAAAAGTTCCCAGGGCACGTCAAATCCTAGTGAAAATGAACAAACGGTGCAGTTTTAGGACTTTAAATATGACAATTTGGGGTCTGCACCATGCAAAACAAGAAATGACTAAGTCCATCATTTGCTCCCTTCTCATTTAGCCCCCAAAGTCCCCAAGACCTTAACATTTAAATTTGAGTCCAGCACCATGCTAAACTGCTAAATAGATATACACAGAAAATTTTGCAAAAATATGGTAAAATAGTCCCAAAAATGGAGTGTTATCGCGAAGTATAGACAAGCAAAATTACATAGAAATCAGTTAGTTACAATATTTCAGAAAGTTTTATAAAAATCCAAGGCATCAGTTTTTTTTTAAAGCACAAAAGTGTCAATTTTAACCATTATAACACGAAAGGTACTCCTAAGGGGGTAACCAAAGTTTTCCCGGAAAATCCGTTCTGTTACTTTTTTATTCATATCATATTTAATGTAAAATTTTCAGAAATTCCAAGGCGTAGTTATTGAGAAAAGTGTGAACAGACAAACGGACAAGGGTGAATTTACAAGTCCACCCTCCTTTTGTCGAGGGACCAAAAATCTTATACAGGAAAAGAAATGAGATTTTGGTTAAAACAGAAACAACTTTTTATATTCTTCAATAAAAATGAGTTATTTTCCTTCTTTTGCTTTTTCGTTGATTATTTCAATATTACCAGCTGTTTCGGCAGGTCTACATAATGTTTTAAATAAACTGTAGCTATGTATGTCAGTTGCAACAGATACATTGAGGACATTGCAAAAACTGCTGCAAATAAAGTGGGCTCCCTCTACCGTGCTAGAAGTTACTTGTGTTTGTGAGTAACTTGTACCTCTACAAGGACACCATTCTCCCATGTATTGAGTATTGGTGTCACATTTGTGCTGGTGCATCTGCTACTAGTTTCCCACTCCTGGGCAGGGTTCAAAAGAGAATTGCCAACCTAATAGGTCCCGAACTGTTAGCTAGGCTTCAACGTCTGTCTCATCGACGAAATGTTGCATCTTTCTACCTGTTTTGCAAGTATTGTAATAGTAGTACTCCAACAAATTATAAACCCTTGTGCCCTTCCTGACGTAAATACCCCCGAAAAACCCAACAAGCAGCAAAATCCCACCTCTACACAGCAGAGATTCCGAGATGACAGAAAGACGTCTACTCTAATAATTTCTTACCTAGAACTGCCAAACTTCGGAATTCCCTTTCAGGTTTCTGCTTCCCTGACTGTACTGACATGCAAAGGTTCAAGTGCAATGTAAACAGACATCTTGCTTCTCAACTCCCTACATAATATCCCTGAAATTTATGTCCAAGATAGTAGCCCCTACATGAAAGTGGCACTGTGCCATGTGTGGGGTAAAAATGCAATAGTATAAAAAATGTACTAATAACATGGTATAATGATTACAAATAAAAACTGGCTAGTTAGAATTAAAGTTTGATGTATCAGCTTAAATGTTATTTAGGTCCAACGTTTAAAATCACCTCCACTACTTTTTCTTTCTTTTCCAGGTTCTATGTACCTGATATGTGCCATGGCTGCCTTTTTCCTTCCATTAAACCTCTCACAGAAGGCAATTCCGAATAACGAGCCCGTCCACGTCTGACGTCAACACTTGCATGAAAATATGGAAACTTATCTCTTTTATAATTCCATGAATATCTTAAACTGTCTTCCAACATGGATTTTTCTTTTCATTGTTTTCTTACCTTTTTTTTAATATTGGATAAAGTAAGAATATTTTAAAGATTATATTTTTTTCACTACCAAGAAGAATTTCAGAAAATGGGCTGGAAACTATATTTTTTTAATCTATAATATAAATCTCACCTACCTGTTTAAATGTATGTATGTATGCCTAAATATATATACGGCATAATTACGTTGACACACTGGTTCTCATCAGTTCACCGAAGTTAAGCAACGTTGAGCCTGGCTAGTACCAGATGGATGACCATTTGGGAATTCTAGACGCTGTATGTGCTTTCCGCTTATCTCGGTATTGTTTCTAGTCGTCCTGAACCTCCACTTGCCACTGGTATTCAACAATGTCGACTCAGGATGGGTGTGGTTGGAGATTGCACAACTCTTGCCACAAAAATTTCACGTGCAGGCACCTTTACAGTGGGTATCCATATTCTGTCAAGACTGAAGGAAGCTTTTTTTATGTCTGCCCTAAAACTTTCGACAGAGGTAACGGATTTTCACAAGATCTGTATCTTTTTGAAGCTCGACCCCTCGGACGACAAATATCGAAAAAGTGGCAAAAAAAAAAATTTAATTGCTTCACTCTCAACTGGGCACTTTTCTACAGGGAGGGGTCGCTTTTTTCGCCGATATTTTCGAAGGTCATCCCTTCTTTACGATTGACTATCCTTAATTGAAATATTCGTCACTTCCGGTTTGGCGATGGACACAACAACAAAGTTGACAATCTTGGAGGTGAGTTGTGAACGTTACTGTCTGTATGAGTTATAGAGAAGCTATAAGTGAAGCTTTCAACTGCATCTGAGAAACCGAGCCATTTTTTTTATGTTGGACATTAAAAGTCACCGAACACATGTATTTAAGTGTTACTATCTAAGGAGAGTGCTGCATCTATACTATCGGAGACATGATCGATTAGGGTATTGTCTTGACTTGAGAGTGAATGGTAGAGAAAATATAAGTAACGTAATGATGAAAGGCTAGTCGAGAGCATATAAAAGCCTGGTCATCCAATTCAAAACGTTGCTCTCTAGTTAAAGTGAGGGTGCTAGGAATAAAGACTCCAAACCTGTGCATATATCTATCCGAGTTCTTATGGCAAAGAGGGAGGTATCCTGTTATGTTAACGTAATTAGAAGGGATTGAGGAGTGTAAGTTTGTTTCACTTAATGCTAAAATGTCCGGGGAGTTTACTAAAAGGTAAGACTCTCTATCATCTAGACTATTTGTAAGTCCATGGATATTTGTGAATTCGAGCCTCAAGAGAGGAAGCGAATTGGTTTTGCTTGGGTGATTGTCTTGTTTGA
>NC_136502.1:93309540-93312040 GCF_053919585.1 Euprymna scolopes
GCTCGTAAATTTTTAAATGAAGTTGGACCAGCAACCTCATTGAGCAACAGGCGTAAGAAATAACACTCCCCTGCTTTTGGACTAATCGTGTAGATTCTCCCAATGCATGGTGCCTTCCATACATCATCATTTTCAGTACCTTCAACTTGTACCCCACGCATTCTTCTCATCCATTTCTTTGTCGATTTGTTCCAAGTGTAAAACTCAGGGACTTCTACGTATTTGAGACCCCTTGCAAAGTCATCCTCATGGCAGAGTTGAAAAAATGCTGTCAAAGTTGTGGCAGGCGGTGGACCTTGGGCTCGTTCCAGAGCAGTATCAGCTGAGAACATGACACGCTGCCCATTTTCAAGATGAACAGAAAGTTGTACAATTGGGGGGAAATGTTCATGGATGGGATGTTCCAATATCATCCAGGCCGCCTCTGAACTGCCGACATTCCTTGCATTCTGGAACTGCTGGATCTCATCCACAATGTGACCTTGTACTTGGCCTTGTTGGTTAGCTGCTCCATCAGTTCTTTGTAGTTCAAACACTGCTTGATCACATCCTTTATTCACGTATTTGAGGACATATTTGATGCTTTGGATCGAGCTGCAAATTTCTACGTTAATGTGAGCGTTGAACTGCTGAAGGAGGACCTTGTTGTACGGAACAATCCACTGGTTTGTTATTTCTTGATTAACATACCGACCACTTCTCTTCATCCTTATTGTACCAGTCTGGCCTCCATCTTCTGGTTTTCTTCGCCTGTACTTGGGGTAAGAGTCTTGGCCTTGCTCGGTACACTGAAGAAAATTCTTTTGGGTATTTTTTGGAACATTTGTTGTCAATCATACATGGACAATTTGGATTAAATGGTCCACAAGGTCCATGCACCATATGTGCCATCACTTTAGCATGAAGATCAGATATTCAGAGATCCATTTTTTTCTGGTAGAAGTTTGTCCTCTGGGGCCTGCCAGGTGAGGATGTGTGCATGCGGCAGTCCTCTTTTTTTGATATTCAATACTGTACAGGAAAGCCCTTAACCTGCCAAATCCTCCCTTTTTAATAAATTCAAGTAACTTTTTTAGCTTCTGCCTGAAAACCCTGGCAACAATATCTGGACGACCCTGAGGGTCTTGCCCTTGAAGACAATTTTCTGTAATTTCTGCCCACTTTGGATTTGTTGTGAACGTGATGAAGAGGTCGGCTCGGCCCATTCGCCGAACATATGCCATGGCATCACTTTGACGCTCAAACATGTATCGAGGGCCTCCTGTATAAGTTGCCGGAAGTACAACTCGTTGACCAAACTGTTCTGGATTCCCATCCTCCCTAAGAATTGAATCTCTCAAGTTGCTATAATTGTCAGCTCTCAGGGTCTGTTGCTCACGCCTCAGGAACTGTAAACGTTCTGTTTCAATCTTGCAGTACACATCCACCAGCCATTGTTGAAATAGCCTTCGGTACCAGAGAAAATAGTTTCCAGGCCGAGTCATTAAATGGTACGAATAAAATTGCTGTTGGGTAACTTTTCGCCCATTGGATGCCTTCATGTAGATGTTGTAAGATGGAGAACCATGGGGGTACATTAACGGGTACATTAAAGTATCGTAGAGGGGATGTAGTTCGGAGATCCGTTTTAATGTATCATTTCTAAAACGCAAGACAATATCCCGGTTAGCTGTTGGTTCATTCTCCATTAATATTCCAATCTCATACATTGTTGTTGGAGCATTGAATCGCCGTGGATGCTCTTCTTGCGGCCTTCGGTCTTCCCTTATGACAACTTTATGTTCTACCAAGTGTTCTTCTTCAATCCTCTCCTTTGTTGTTTTCAGCTGACAAATGAAGCTGTTGTTCTCATGTAAAAATTCAGTCTGACTTTGGAGAATGTCTCTATTGAGTCTACTGTCACGTCCCCGATTATGTAGTTCCTCTTCCAGACTATCCAAGAAGTAGACTTGAATAAACTTTGCTGTTTCATCTTCAGGTGGTAAAAGACTCCCAATCTGGTGGCAAACCTGGCCTCGAATTCTAAAAGAAGGATTCCACCCATGTACTGCCGCAATTTTGTGACCAAATGATGTCATTGCAAAACAATTGTTATAACTGCGTAGATTTTGCAGAAAATCTTTAGAGATGGGACCATGTCCGGAGAGCAAATCTTGAAGCAACTGAGGCAGTGGTGGAAAGCTATCAAGCACAACTTTGCCAGAAGAACAACAACAACCAGGGGTTTCTCCTTTAAATTTTACAGCTGGGCAATGTTGACATACTTTGTCCATTTTTCCTATATCAGCTGTAGTGAGAGAGTCATTTTTGTTGTAGAGCAATCCTTTTCTATTGCAGTGTTCTATTTCATGGTGTCTCAAAGCAGTCATTCGTTGTCTAGCTGCCTCGTTTTCTGTCAATTGCTGGGGCAAAGTCATACTCTCTCTCCATGCAGCCTCTCGTTGTTGCCCTTGGTATAGGCGAAAGCTTCGTTGGGTTTCCGATTCATTCTGATGTCGTT
>NC_136502.1:93322040-93384540 GCF_053919585.1 Euprymna scolopes
CTTTGATAACATTTATTTGTTATATATTTGTTTTTTGACAACTTTTTCGAATCTATGTGTACAGTAATACAACCCCACTATTTTCTCCCGGATTTTTGATAACATTTTCCATGCGTGCGTCTCACGTTTGGATATAACAAAAAACGTTTTTGTAGATTTCGGTGTGCTGGAAACGAATCTGCAAACGATTTCCGTCGCAAAATATAGTTTTTATGATATGAAGAAATTACTTTTTCGAAAAGTATGCGATCACTTTTCCATGTAAATTTAACTTAAAATAAGCACCCACTTAGCATCATTTGTTTATCTTATTTTTTTTATTTTTAATAGCTTTCCTTGCAAAACCTACCTAAAATAAATTTGTCTAATTCTTAATTTCTTATTTTATTTGGTGGGGGGGGGGGGTAAATATGAAGAATTACTCCACCCTCGAAAATTCCTTTACAATTACCACTCTTGTAGGTTTTCGGGGTCGCTGAAAACGAAAATAACGTTTATAATTAAGGCAAACGTGCAGTTTCCAAGATATGAAGAAATGTTAGTTTAAAAAAGTGGAGGATCACTTTTCCATAATAATTTAACGTAAAATGATCACCCACTTTGTGGCCACGATTTTTTTGTGGGGAGGACTTTCTTTTTACCCTTGGAAAATCCTTTAAAATTACCTGTTTAAATTGCAAAATGCAAAAGAAATCAAACAAAAAAACTTTTTTGCCAAGAAACACAGAAAAATGTTAAAAAATAGCATCCATTTTTTTCTATCGAATTCATTTGCTATTTTCATTGAAAACTATTTTCTTCCGGATTTTTGATAAAATATTCCATTTTCGTATATAACAAAAACATTTTTTTGTAGATTTCGGTGTGCTAAAAACGAATCTGCAAACCGTTTCCGTCGTAAAAAAATAGTTTTATGATATGAAGAAATTACTTTTTCGAAAAGTAGGCGATCACTTTTCCATGTAAATTTAACTAAAAGTAAGCACTCACTTTCTAGCCAGCTGAGAGAGGGTGGGACTTTTCCCATGTTTATTGGCTAAACAGCTTTCGCTTATGCTCGTGCGTACCATAAACGAAGGCTACGGCTGTGAAATGGAAAATAGTCCCAGAGTTCAGGGGTTATTACCATGCAAAAGAAATCAAACAAAAACCTTTTTAGCCAAGAAACACACAGAAAAATGCCTCTCTCTCAGGTGGTCAGAAAGTTGGTGCTCATTCTAAGTTAAATTTAGATTGAAAAGTGATCACCCACTTTTCGAAAAAGTAATTTCTTCATATCATGAAAACTTTCTTTTTGTGACGGAAACGGTTTGCAGATTCGTTTTTAGTACCCCGAAATCTACAATAAAATATTTCGTTATATACGAACATGAGACGGGCCTTAAAGTAAAATAATACCGGATTTTTGAGCAGATTTGTCATTTAGTTGTACAAATATCCTCAAACCAGGTAATCACTAAAAGGGACTCTTAAAAGTCGTCACCTGTATCGAGCAAAAGTTTAATACCACTGATTATATGTCAGCCTACGTCATAGTAACATATATTGAGTGAGTTCCTAACAGTATTTTGTATAGTTTTTTAGTTTAAACTCATTTTCCCAAAATTTACCCAAACTTAATGTGTCTGATACAGTCTGCCGCCATTTGTATTTTTCAAATATACCGATAAACACTGCATGTTTTTGAACCGATTAAACATTATACATTACATAAAAACACTAAAATCTTATCCAGTTAGGTAGAACATTTACTTTTCTTGCCTTTGATAACATTTATTTGTTATATATTTATTTTTTGACAACTTCTTTGTATCTGTGTTTAGTAATAAAACCCTTTTCATTTAATGTAACGTTTAGTCGGCTCGAAAAACTGTTTATCGGTGTATTTGAAAGATACAAATGGTGGCGGACACTGTGGATTACGTTAAGTTTGAGAAAGTGAGTTAAAACTAAAAAACTATACAAAATTACAAACCCACCGATTATGTCAGCCTATGTCATGGTAACATATATTCGGTGGGTTTTTGACACTGTATTGTATAGTTTTTAGTTTTCAACTTACTTTCCCAAACTTAACTTAATCAACAGAGTCTGCAAGCATTTCTGTTTTTCGAGCCGATTAAACATTTTACATTACATTAAAACACTAAACAATTATCCAGTTAGGTAAAAATATAACTTACCTTACCTTTCATTTATTTGTTTTTGACAACTTTCTCGAATCTGTGTATAGTAACCCTCCCCCCATCACTCAAATATCAATTACTAACTCACATTTTTGTATACAGAAAAAAACAAAAACAAAAACATTTAGCGTTTCAACATTTTTGCTACGTTCAGCTTTATCCACTGATTGTTGGTCGAGCCCAAGCCATGACTGACGGTAATCCCGAGGATCAGGATCCATTTCTGCAAGAGTAACATTTTTTTTTCATTTTTGCTTGCTTTTTTAAAAAAAAAAAAATCTTTTTTTTACTTTTTGGAGTGGATTGCTGTACTAAGAATATAAGAAACATGCATTTTCTCTTTTCATTAGAATTTTCCATTACACCAAATTGATCCACAGCAACGCGTGGCAGGGTACAGCTAGTATATATATATATATATATATATATGTATATACTTGCAGAAGAACCCGTCGTTGACTGGGTTCAAAAACAGCCTACGGAAAATGAACTGTGATTGATGAAAGTATGATAGGTTATGAAAAGGAGGGAGTTGTAAAGAGATAGGTTTTGATACTAAAAAATTTTACCCTAAGCAAAATATGATGAAAATAAAGATAATTTTCGCGAAAATATATTTTTTTATATCAACTTTGTTTCCATCCGTAGCCAAGAGTGACCAACAAAATGATGTTTCCTTAAAAAGTGAAAATGTTATATATAATAATAATATAAATATGCAAGAAATAAATGTTACTTTTATGGTAGAAAAGTTCATTGATTTGTATTTTTAAATAGTTTGTAAAAAAATTTTTTATATTTACGAACTGGTTAAAAAAAATCAAAATGGCAGCGACTTTGAAATGGAGAGCTCCGTTTTCAATTTGAAGGAGGGGCACCTGAGCATTCTGTGTTAACAATTTAAGAGAGTTTCATCAACGTAAGGAATATTTATAAACATATTTTAATGTTTTACGTTATTTTGTGCTTGAGGAATATTCGATTATGGCATGTGTAGTTTATATAAAAGTTCATTTAAGTAGTTATTGCTTCAAATTTCGTTTTAATTTCGGTTCGCTGAAATTATTTAAAGTAAAGAGCATTAAAAACTATTTCAAAACAACAAAAATGCATGAATTTATCTTAGACTATGGTAACATTTATTTCTTGTATATTTATTTTTTCGGGTAGTCGTTTGTTGGCTTTTCTGCTAAACACTCTTACTAAATAATATCGACGAAATATCGAAAAACAAAGAAACAAAAACAGTTTTGAAAAATAATGAAGCTTTACTTACTTTAGTAAAATAATCCGAAACAGCAAAATGGGATATTAAAAAAGTAAACACGTAATTACTTTTGTTTTTTAAAGAAAAGAATCGATATAAATATGAATAAGCAGAACAGCTTCGTTTCAGTTTTACAGTATTGAACGGTGTACTATTGCGCCGTCGGATTCAGGGTTGTACTATTGCAATGTAAAGAACACGCAGAAGGGTTGTAATCAACTGAATTCCTTCTAGTACACTTACCAAAATGCTTAAACAGTTTTCCTTCTTTTGACACGATAACAAGTAACGATCTTATTTTTTTAATTATTAATCTATTTATCTATTTTCGAAAGAGTGCCACGTCCAAGTGGAGAAGGAAAAAACAGTTATGCACAATTTGTGTCGAGAATTGTCTAAAGTTCCGACTTTTTTTGCTTTCACTTTAATAAGAACGTGAATTTATGAGGTGAATTTATTCGACACAATATGATTCAACTAAAAAAATAAATAAAAGCTGACCTGAATTAAGATTACAGTTAAGGTGTTATTGTGGACCCTCACCCCTTTTAAAAACCTTGTTAAACTTTGTGACATATTTCCATTCTATGGAGGTCAGGCGCGAACGAACACCCCATAGTTTTATTATGCCATATTTCTTCAAACTGAAACATAATTATCAAAGTATACTTACGCACATAGATATGAGAAGTCTTTGTTAAAATGTGTGCCATATTTCCATGGAGTACAGGCGCGAACACAGACCCCACAATTTTATTATATCATCCCTATTTAAGTTGAAACATACTTATCAAAATATTATTATGTCCATCTATATCAAAAAACACTTGTAAACGCTTTTTTAAAATTCTAGATTCTAGCTAAATATATTTTTTTTTACTTTTGAAATCACAGCTTTATAATAATGTATACGAAATTTGGACAAATTGAAATAACATCTGGACTAATTTAAATATCATCTGGAATAATAAAAATATCATCTGGACAAATTTAAATAACATCTGGACAAATTTAAATATCATCTGGACAAATTTAAATATCATCTGGACAAATTTAAATATCATCTGGACTAATTAAAATATCATCTGGATAAATTTAAATATCATCTGGACAAATTTAAATATCATCTGGACAAATTTAAATATCATCTGGACAAATTTTTCCAGATGATATTTTAATTTATGCAGAGTATATTTTAATTTGTCCAGATGATATTTAAATTTGTCCAGATGATATTTATATAATCTGGACAAATTATAATATAATCTGGACAAATTAAAATATCATCTGCATAAATTAAAATATCATCTGGAAAAATTTAAATAACATCTGGACGAATTATAATATCATCTGGGCAAATTATAATACCATCTGGACAAATTATAATATCATCTGAACAAATTAACATCTCATCTGCACAAATTTAAATATCATCTGGACAAATTAAAATATTATCTGGACAAATTTAAATATCATCTGGACAAATTAAAATATCATCTGCACAAATTATAATATCATCTGGACAAATTAAAATATCATCTGGACAAATTAAAATATCATCTGGACAAATTATTATATCATCTGGACAAATTGTTATATCATCTGGACAAATTGTTATATCATCTGGACAAATTATTATATCATCTGGACAAATTATAATATAATCTGGACAAATTATAATATAATCTGGACAAATTATTATATCATCTGCACAAATTAAAATATCATCTGGATAAATTTAAATATCATCTGCACAAATTATAATATCATCTGGACAAATTTAAACTATAATATCATCTGGACAAATTTAAATTATAATATCATCTGGACAAATTTAAATTATAAGATCATCTGGACAAATTTAAATTATAAGATCATCTGGACAAATTATAATATCATCTGGACAAATTAAAATATCATCTGGACAAATTATAATATCACCTGGACAAATTTAAATAATATCTGGGCAAATTATAATATCATCTGGGCAAATTATAATATCATCTGGACAAATGATATTTATATTTGTGCAGATGAGATGTTAATTTGTCCAGATGATATTATAATATCATCTGGACAAATTAACATCTCATCTGCACAAATTTAAATATCATATGGAAAAATTAACATCTCATCTTGACAAATTAAAATTCATCTGGACAACTTAAAATATCATCTGCACAAATTAAAATATCATCTGGATAAATTAAAATATCATCTGGACAAATGAAAATATCATTTGGACAAATTAAAATATCATAGTTAAGTGTATTTTACGCTCGAGCAAAGCCGGGCGCCCCCCCCTCTCCTATAATCAGCATAATATATTTCTCGAAGGAATAAATTTATATTTTTGTGACATACAGAAGTGCTTTTTTTTTTTTTTTAGATTGAGGACTGAATATAGCCATATAAAACCAACCTTGTGTCTAAGTTTAACTGTGTAAGCAAATAGGGACTAATAAGTAACGAAATTAACGCACTATTTACGGAACTAACGCACTATTTAAAAGAAAAAAGTTTTGAAATTTAATCCCATACCAATTTTTAGAAGAGCGAAAATTTCAATAACAGTATTTAAGGTTCGGTCAGAGTTTACAAGTGTTTTTGATATAGATGTACATAAGAATGCTCTGATAAGTATGTTTTAACTTAAATAGGGATGGTATGATAAAATTGTGGAGTCTGTGTTCGCGCCTAACCCCCATAGAATGGAAATAGGCACAAACTTTAATAAAGACTTTTCATATCTATCTGAGTAAGTATACTTTGATAATTATGTTTCAGTTTGAAGAAATATGGTATAATAAAATTATGGGGTGTTCGTTCGCACCTGATCTCCATAGAATGGAAATATGTCACAAAGTTTAACAAGGTTTTTTAATATAGATCCACAGAATATTGTGATAAGTGTTTCAGTGTGAACAGGTATGGTATAATAAATTATGGGGGTTATCTATTTTATTTTTACTTTCATCATATTTTGCTTTGGTTTTGATACCCCCAGATTCGAATCTATCTCTTTACAACCCTTCCTTTTCATAACCTATCATACTTTAATAAATCAGAGTCAATTTTCTGTAGGCTGTTTTTGAACCCAGTCAACGACACGTACTTTTGCTAATATATATATTATGCAGTTTACAAAAGTAATTTTTTTTTTATTCCGCCCGAATGTATGATAGCGGATTGTAATTGTTATGATAAATGAACTCATGCATTCATGACCTGAAAGTTTCATGCCCCTGCTGTAGATATTGCCAGTGTAAGATACTAAGAAAACAACCCCCGCCATGGACGTGTGTCAAAAGCAGAAACACGTCATTCAATTCCTCCATGCAGGAAAAACTGAACCGATCAATATTTACAGTGCCGATGCAGTTGACACCAACTCATTTAGGAGATGGGCTTGTCGATATAAACATGGCGAAAAAAATGTGAGATAGCGAGCTACGGACTTTTACATCCGCGGCATCAATCCAATTGCATTGGTATAATCTGTAATATTCGCCAAGGTCCAAGATACATTGAGCAAATCGAGATGTCACGTGTTAGAAAAATCCATAACAAAAGAAAATTAATTCACCAAAGGAGTTTATTAATAAACAAAAGAAAAAGCTTTGAAAGTGTCAACGTCTTTTATGATATCCAAAACATCGAAACCGGTGATAATCATATTCTCTAGGTTGGGGGGGGGGGTCTGTCTATAGTAGGAAATTAGGGTGAGAGTCGTTTGTAGGGTCTTTGACGTTTTTTTTTAACCCAATCTGAGACCCTACACGCGGCTCTTGGGCAAAATATTCAGCCCTATACATTGCCGTGCAAGTGACATTATGTTGGTTGGGTTAGGGTTAGGCCTTGTTAACTGTACATTGTTCATCACAGTATCATAGATTATGCAGAAATTACGAGTTTCTAATTTCTGCGATTCGATATGTTTTCTCCTCATTTCACTGTATCTAATTTTAGAAGCGCTACTACATTTATACAGTGGTTTAGTAATGCTACAGTTTTTTTGTTGTTGTCTATTTGTACCTGGTGTATGGTGGCTAAACTGGTACCGTGATTACTGCCTATGCTTAATAGCCGCTTCACAAGTCAAAGTGAACTATTATGGAGAGTGAGGATTAGTATGGAATTTTTGCATCTGAACAAATGCGTCCGGTCTATTTTAACCCATCGCCTTGTACAGTTCAGCAGAAGGAGGAAAAGTTTCATGCAAAGGCGCATCTATATAAGATCTCTGACGTATTCCTAATCAGCTCGTTGTAATATCTCGTTTTTAGCAACGGTAGTTTAGTTTGGGATCGGCAGTTTTAACATGATATCACTCATTATGACAAGGTTATCAGCACTCTTATATAGGCTATAGGCATATCTCTCAAACAAGCTTCGGGCTTGTCAAGAATAGATCTCGAAATGAGGCTTGCTGGACTTCACGATCTGAGATGTAGGTTGAGAAAGTAATGACTTGTGAAAATGACGATTTTATCATTTGATTCTTTGTCTTTGTGTTTTTGTTATTTCTATTTTAAACAAATAGTATTCCATGTTACTACAAAAAAAAAAACAAAGTTTGGCGTTAACTGCAAAATGGACTTGCATTGAATGAGAATTACTTTAAGCGTATCGTGGCGTAATAACATGATTACATTTTAGGAAAGCGAAAGGAAATAATAAAATAGGATGCCCTTGGAACAATGCGCCAATTTTCCACAAATTATGGTCGTACATCTAAACAATATGATATCAATGTGGGAGTGCCTCAGGGGTCTATCCTTGGACATCTATTGTTCCTAATATTCATAAATGACCTTCCTGACAAAATTGTCTGTGAGATGGGTATATATGCTGATGACACCACGCTCTATAACAGACACTACAGGAAAATAAATGAACCCATATCTAAAGAAATGGCAGAAACACTAGAAGATGACCTCCAATCTGTAGTGGAATGGAGACAAAAATGGATGGTCACATTCAATGCTGCCAAGACTAAACTTGTTTCCTTCAATCACTACAAGAAACCGTCTCTATCACCAATAGCAATGGCCAAAGATTCTTTATCTGAAAGTAGATCTTTTAAACTCCTCGGCCTAACGTTCACAGGAAACATGAGTTAGAACAATTACATTGAGAGCATTGCCAGGACCGCTACGAAAAAGGTGGGTTCTCTCTACCGTGCTAATAACGCCCCAAAGTATCCTGTACCTCTTTAAAGCCACCATTCGCACATGTATGGAATATTGTTGTCATATTTGGGTTGGTGCATCCGCTATTAGTCTCTCACTTCTAGACAAGGTTCAAAAGAGAGTCGCCAACCTAATCGGTCTTGAACTGTCATCTAAGCTTCAGCCTCTGTCCCATCGACAAAATGTAGCATCCCTCTACCTGTTCGACAAGTACTTTAATGTTGAACGCTCCGACGAACTGCAAGCACTTGTACCCCTTCGATATAAATACCCCGACAAACCCGACAGGCAGCTAAATCCCACCCCTTCACAGTAGAGATCCCTAGATGTAAGAGAGCCTTCTACTCCAGTAGTTTCTTCCCAAGAACCGCTAGACTTTGGAATTCCCTTCCGGGTTCCTGCTTCCCCAACTGTACTGACATGCAGAAGTTCATGTTTAACGTGAACCGACATCTTGCTGCCCAACTCCCCACATAGTATCCCTGTAGCTTGTGTCCCTGATAGTAGCCCCCTACATCAAAGTGGCAATGTGCCTTGTTTGGGGTGAAAATGTAATAAAAAAAATTTTAATCGTTGAAAATGAGACAGCTAAAAGAAAAAAAAATGATATGAAAACAATTATCAATCGACGACTGCATAGCAGTTAATTGACTTGCATGCATCCTATCATCCGTGAATTAAACAGTTAGTTCAAGTATTGGAGGAAATACAACTTGATTTCATTGATATATAAGCATCTATTACAACATAAAAGGTGACCGTAGCGTAACGCTATACGCACTCGACTATAAAACCTACAGTTCAAGCTCTGATGAACCGTAGAGCTGCGAAACACGTGTACATAGAGTAATGTTTTAGAAAGTAAAATAAAATAGATCATATATATATATATATATATATATATATATATATATATATATATATATATATATAACTACTTCATTTACTCACATAAAATTAATATACGAAAGTATAGATTTATGCGTAAACTTTAAGTATTTACTTCAAAAGTGCTCAATACGTAGGTAGAGCTAGTTAGTAATTTATAAAATATATATGGCGATTAAGCTACACTGAATATTCGGCGTTTTATCCACTCTAGAATTCTTCAGGCTTATGCGCGAATTCTGTGGTTGTTTATCGTTTTTATATGGTCCTCTTCTATTGAGGATTTAGTTAATCAGCTTTCTAGTATCCACCGCGCCCCTTCTTATCAGCCAATGGCCATGCATTTTATAGGACAAAGGATCTGTTTTAAAACTAGGTTAGTGTTTTTTTTTGTTAGTTTATAAAAAAAAACACTAACCTAGTTTTAAAACAGATCCTTTGTCCTATAAAATGCATGGCCATTGGCTGATAGGAAGGGGCGCGGTGGATACTAGAAAGCTGATTGGCTAACTAAATCCGCAATAGAAGAGGACCATATAAAAACGATAATCAACCACAGAATTCGCGCATAAGCCTGAGGAATCCTAGAGTGGATGAAACGCCGAATATTCAGTGTAGCTTAATCGCCATATATATTTTATAAATTACTATATATATATATATATATATATATATATATATATGGAAATAGTATTCCGACAAAACAGAGAAATAAAAAGGAACAAACCGTGTTATGTGTTCATCAACGTTTCGTCTTTATTTATTTTTCAAATATTTTATATTTTAAAGGAGGGGTCAGTTTCATATATTAAGTTAAACAAACATAGTGACTAGTGAAAACAATAAGAATGCAGATCTGAATACTCTTAAAATCAACTTTTTAAAGGTAAGTCTTTAGTTGTTCTCTTGCGCTCATTGACCATTAATTATTGTCCTTAGATTGATAAATGAAAAAGGTGTCCTCGTGAAGTTATTCCAATATGGTGGATCGAGTTAATGTACAGGTTGTTCAAAAAGCCACTGAAGGATTTTGAACTGAAATAGATTCTTTATTTTTGATGATATATTTCTGTAATTTTAACACACTCTGACTAAGACATTAGTAAATAAAAAAAAGATGCAAAATTCAGTCTTTATTTATGAAAAATCATGTTTTATAAATGTTGCCCATTTTCAGTTGCGCGTATTTGTGCCCTTTCTAAAATATTATTCGGGTTTGTATTACTGTAAACATAGATTCGAAAAGTTTGTCACAAAACAAATATATAACAAATAAATGTTATCAAAGGCAAGATAAGTTACTTTTCTACCAAACTGGATATAATTTTCGTGTTTTTATTCAATGTAACATGTTTATTCAGCTCGAAAAACATACAGTGTTTACCGATGTATTGGAAAACTCAAAATGGCGCCCGACTCTCTCTTTAACACGGTAAGTTCGGGAAAAGGTGTTATAAATAATATACTAGACAAAATACTGTTAGAAACTCGCTCAATATATATTACCGTGACATAGGTTGACATATTTTCGGTGGTTTTTAATAGTATTTTGTATAGTTTATTATTTATAACACCTTTTCCCAAACTTACCGTGTTAAAGAGAGAGTCGAACGCCATTTTGAATTTTCCAATATATCGGTAAACACTGCATGTTTTTCGAGCTGAATAAACATATTACATTGAATAAAAACACAAAAAATATATCCAGTTTGGTAGAAAAGTAACTTATCTTGCCTTTGGTAACATTTATTTGTTATTTGTTTTTGACAACTTTTTCGAATCTATGTGTACAGTAATACAAACCCCATTATTCATAAAAGATTGCAGAATCTATGGATTGCGATTTAGCTCCTTTATTTCGTACCTGATGTTTTCCTTTAAGTCTTGCAAGGTTTGAGATTTGTTAACTTTTTCATAATGTTTCGAATTGTGTTGTTACTTGGACTATCTGTTACACGAAAATGACGTCGATAGGTCCTTGGAGTCAAAACAAATGACACCTGATCTCACAAGTTGCGTACGTTGTTCAATGCTATATTTATCCATAATTAATTTCCAAAATATTATCTGTAAAATATCTGAAATAGAGAAGAAAAAAAATCATTAATGGTAAAATGAAAAAGATTTTTAACCCTTCGGTGACTTTTTGGATACTCTGTATTAGAAACTGTGCACACACGTAAGTATACCAAAGACTATTCCTGTTAATATTTCTGTTAATTTTTTAAAAAATGGTAAATGTTATGCGACACCACTTGAAGATTGCGTATGAAAAAAAAAAAGAAAAAGAAAAAAAAACACACACAAAGGAAAAAATTAATACGGGCAAAACCTTTGTAAATTTCGGGTGACGAAACTTGAGGATAACCATAGATATGTATATATAACATACAAGGAAGCCACAACGGAGGACAGTTTTACTCGGACACGAGTGACCGCCGATGATGATGATGATGATGATGATAACATAATGGGAAAAGGGCAAATTTTAAGCGAACTTTGCTTTAAAAAAGCTAAATTCGCAAAATTTGGCCTAAAAACGGCGAGTGGTCCTAAAATGGGTGATCGATTTACTAATACATTGCATTAGAAACTGAGCACAGTATACAATTACTTAAATATTGATTTTTTTCATTGTTTTTTTTATATATATATACAATCTGGTAGATTAGTACCTATTCGATAATGATCCACTGAAAAAATTGCAAATATATATATATATATATATATATATATATATATATATAGGAGGGTGTACCGCTCGTACACGTGAACCAACTTTTCTTATACTTTTTTTGCCAAAAAATTATTGTTTTAATGGATATTTTTTGCACTTTTTAGATACTTTTCATGAAAAGAAAAAAAAAATCATTTTCGCTCATAGATGTTTCCATGTTTTCGTTTTATGAAAAAGAAACCCCACACAAATCTATGAACCATTTGTTGATTTTTAAATATATTTACAGTAGAACCTCGGGATACAGCAGCCCTAGGATCCGTTTTTTTCAGGTTAATATATGGAATACGATGGTTGTCCGGCCCCTGGTTACGGTATGTACCGCACCTTACGATGTTATTGATAATGTTATTTGATTATATACATGTGCATTATAGACTGTACTGTATTTTGTTAATAATTTTTAATACGTACTATATAAAAGTTTGCTTAGGCCTTGCCATACGGCGATTTCACCTTACGACCCCAACGCCGGCCATGAGTAATGCCGTATCCCGGAGTTCTACTGTATCTTGAAAAACAATTATATCTCTTTAATATAACTAAACTTTCTTTACATGGAAATCTATATATTAATACGATAGCGTGTGTGTTCTTTTGTGTGTCACGCTTACACCCGGGTGGTTTAATTGTTATGTTCTTCTATTTCTTGTGATAAATAATTTTACCAAGAATAAAATAATATAAAATAAAAAATAATAATAAATAAATAAAATATAAAATAAAAAACATAATAATAAATATATTAAATAATATAAAATAAATAAATAATAATAATAATAATAATTAATAATAAATTTCGTTCATCTGTAAGTAATTTTCTATTTATTTTGTAATAATCTGGTTTACAACGTTTCTTATTTAATTAAAAAAAAATCTTCTTTTTTTTTAATATTCGAGAAATTTACAACTAAAATTGGCCCGGTGCTAAATACGCTTAAATATGATATTTTACTTCACACTGATTTCTTATTCAATAGTTATATATTGCACGCAATATATAACTATGAGTTCAAAAATACAAAAGAAATATGACTTGTGTGTCATCACCTAGAATCGAAACCGCCAACAAAATATAACAAAACATATTTCATGATTTAAACTATATTTACAAGTTAAACAAAGACTGAAGTTATCAGTTTGCACTCAATATTGTTGTAACTTAAAAAGGCATTTGAATTTTGGTTTCCATGGCAACAATGCTGGTTTCCATGGCAACAATGTTTTTTTTAAAAGACAAGATGCAAACAAGGGCGCTGGAATGGTCCACGGAATTTTATTATAATAAACATTCAAGAAAAAAGAAAATTGCACACACTGCCGGTCACAGTTTGATGCTATTTGATGTTAATCTATTTTATAGAAGCAGTCACAAATAAATACTTTTCTCTTGCGGAGAACTGTCCTTGCTAGGTATTTTGGCAACACACTGACAAATCAGTTTGCAAGGCACCACTTCCTTCGGACTACTATTCTCATGTCGAGTGTTATTTTCACATTTCAGTGAATATAACCTCTTCAGGTGTTTCTTGTCAAAATCGAAAGTTTTTTTTCTGTCGAACTAGCGAATCTTCATGAAATTTCGAACGGAACCTTTTATTTAATCCACGAAGGAGCATGTTCTCGTTCCGTCAGCCATGACAGACTAGAAGTTCTAAGTAATTTAAAATTGTATTTTTGATGTCACCTGTACTGAGAATTGAACCTTCAACTTCCAGAAGAGCGTAACTTTTAACACCTGAACTTTTAACAATTACTTTATCCATTAGGCCAGAAGTCCGCTGTGAAAATAAAAAAAATCCAGATAAAATGAATAACCATTTTTTTTTTTTTTTTACCTAAAAAAATTAGAACCTTAATATCCATTCGTTCTTGTTATAAAAAAGGTTTTTGGTCCCCCGACAAAAGGAAGGTGGACCTGTAAATTTACACTTGTCCGTTCGTCCGTTCGTCCGTTCGTCTGTCCGCACTTTTCTCAATAACTACACCTTGGAATTTTTTCAAACATTTGCACAAACATTTTTTTTTTAAATTTTGCACAAACATTAAACATGATATGAGTAAAAAAGTAAAAGATCGGATTTTCTGGGAAAAATCCGGTTGCCCCCTATGGGGGGTGCCTTTCGAGTTAAAATGGCCAAAATTGACACTTTTGTGCTTATTAAAAAAACTGATGCCTTAGATTTTTATAAAACTTTCTGAAAAGTTGGGACTAACTGATTTCTATATAATTTTGTTTATCTATACTTCGTGATAACTGGTGGGTGTACCCAGGGGTTCTTTTAGGGCTAGTTAAAAACACTCCATTTTTGGGACTATTTTACCATATTTGTCCAAAATTTCCTGTGTATGTCTATTTAGTAGTTTTGCATGGTGCTGAACTCAAATTTAAATATGTTAAGGCTTTCGGGACTTTTGGGGTTAAATGGGGAGGGTTTGGCAAATGATGGACTTAGTCATTTCTTTTTTTGCATGGTGCAGAACTCAAATTTACATATGTTTAGGCCTAAAACTGCATTGTTTGTTCATTTTCACCAGGATTTGACGTCCCCCTGAGGATTTTGGAGCGCTAAATGAGGGGAAGGGCAAATGCTGAAGTTAGTCGTTTTTGTTTATGCCTCGTTCACTGTGCACTCACGGGGTGGGGGCATGCATGCTTCACTTGTTTTCAATAAATTCACAGATAAAAATCGTCAAGTGTTGGTGAGATTCAAGTCCAGCGAACATGAATCCATTCAGGACTAGACCTACTACTGATGAAATGGTTACCAAAGTGCCCACCTACACCATTGAAGTTCAACATTTATAACTGAGACTTCAGTAACAAGATATGCATGGATTAGAGTGCTCTTAGACCAAATATAATTGTATTGAAACATTGTCTTGTGAATTTTATTGGTGATTTCATCGCTGGCATTTGCGTTGGATGAGACTCATCTTATATATGAAAATGTGGATGCAGCATTTACCTAATGGATGTCATCAGTGGCAATTCAATCACAGCAGTTATCCCTTCATGCCAAAATAATAACCATATTTAATTGATAGAAATAATCACGGTTCATCCACTTGGAAGGATTCACTGGTTATCGTGATTTGACAGTCAAGGTTTCCATGTTGTCAATCTGTCAATTTCTTCTTTTTCTTCTTCTTCTTCATTTTTTTCTGTTTTTTTGTTTCCTTCTGTTTTTCTTGTCCATTTTCTTCTTTTTCTTCTTTTTCTTCTTTTTCTAGATCTTCTTTATGTTCTTTTTTTTCTTTTCCTACTTCTTCTTCTTTTTCTTCCTTTTCTTCTACTTATTCTCTTGATTTTCTTTTTCTTCGGTTTCTTCTTCTTCTTTTTTCTAATTCTTCTTCTGTTTCATCTTCTTCTTCTTATTCTGTATTTTATGTTTCTTTTTCGGTTTCTTCTTATTATTATGTTTCTTTTTCTTCTTTTTTGTTTGTTTGTCCCTTCGTTTCTTCTTCTTCTTCTTCTTCTTCTTTTTCTTCTGTTTCTTGTTTATTTTCATCTTTCTTCTTTTACTTGTTTCTTTCTGTTTTTTATTCTGCTACTTTTTTCCCTTCTTTTTCTTCTTCCGTACTGTTTTTTCAGAAAGAAGATTAGCTTCTCGAAGATTTTAGCGAAGATGGGGAGGAGACTTATAGGAAGATAATTGAGAGGGTCGGTCTTTTCGCCAGAAGTCTTGTATCCTGGCACAAGACAGGTCATCTTACAGCTGTTAGGAAAGCAGGATTCAGCAAAGCATTTGTTGTAGAGTTTGGTAAGTACAGGGGCCAGCTCAGCTGAGCATTTCTAAATTAGTATAGCTAGGATGAGATCAGGCTCACACGCTTTGAAGGTGTCTAAGTTTTTTATGATATCGTGGACATGAGAAGGGGTGATTTTCAGATCATCAATTGTGGCTTCCGGCTGCATAGGGAAATTTGGGAGGGAGTTGTTTGTTGGCTCTAAGATGGAGTTGGAGGCGAATCGCCGGACAAGCAGCTCTGCCTTTTCAGTTGCCGTGTATGCAACTTTCTGGTTGCTGAATAGTGGGGGGGGGGTACTGATTACACTTTATTCACTGCACTATCGTAAATTTTCCAGAAATCACAAATTCCTATCTTTTGCGATTCTATGAGTTCTCTGGTTATTTCAGCATGCCTTTTTTTGGCTGTGGCTATTACTCTTTTACAATAATTTCTAGCATCTATAAATTTTTGTCAATTTGAATTTGACTAATGACGTACGAACCAGCAGAGTGCATGCTGTTTTTGTGCAATGGCAGCTGCACAATCTGTAGTGAATCATGGAGGTAAGCCGGACTTGCTATAACACTTCCGTGTGGGGACATGTGCTTCAATGCCCGCTTTGTACAATTCATTTGTCTCATTGGCACACTGTTCAGCAGGAAGAGAGAAGATATTGGTCCATGGAGCATCTTTGATGTGTTTTCTGATATGAATGATAGACTCATTAGCCAGGCCCTGTTAAGAAAGTTGTGGCCTCGTAAAAGTCCACCAGAGATAGCAGCAGAGCCCCTTTCCATGCACGAAATTGCACTACAACTATCCTGATATTATTCAACTGATGATAGAGCCGGTCTAAGCGCTACCAAAGAGTTATGGCCCTGTACTGTCAGTCGGAAACAGCAGTCAGACAAACTGTCAATCACGTACCGTGAACGTCCAATACAAGACTATGTAGAAAAAACAATTTTGGAGCACCGCTCCCGTTGTCGTAGCTCTTTAACATTCTGAATTAAAAAAAAAAAAACATTAGGCTTTATCTTTGGAACAATCTTCGTGTAAATATTTGTTGACGGTAAAATTGACGATAAAAGAAAGAAAACCAAAAACAAATATATTTCTCATATGAACTTATCATCTGTTTTCGAATCTCTAGCCATTAACAATCACTAACTTATGGCTCAGATAGTATTTTAAGGGCTTTTATAAAAAGGAAGATAAATAGATGGCTGCCCATTGATCCAGGGTTGAATTTATAAAAAAAAAAATTTCTGAAGACAAAACTAAGCAAAAACGGTAAACTTTAGAAGTTGGGCGATAAGAATACACGGGAGTCCACAACGAATGATGAAATGGTCAACTATATGAGATGGGTTGGTTCTGGAGAAATAAAAGCCGAGATAAGAATAGTTGTCCCAATAATCAAAATAATTCAGGTGGTTTTAACGTGAGATAAAGTGGCAACAACTTTATTAAAATATTAAAGTATTTTCATCGATATTCTCATATGTGTCAGTAAAAAAGTCGTCTGTATGATGTCAGTTCTTCTTCTTCTTCTTCTTCTTCTTCTGTTTCTTTGTATTCTTATCGACAGTTTCTGTAAACATCTCTTTAGAATACCAGAAATCTCAAAGCAGCAAAACACTCATCAGCAAAGACGTTGTGTAGAGGCTGCCTGTAAACAACAAAATATAAAGAAAAGCACTTCAGTGTTATATAATTTTATATTTGCCTTCAGACATCATAAAAAAATAATAAGGTCCAAAAGTTTTCATATTTATTTCTTTTTGCCATTGGGAATCTACTCATTTCAACAATTAAAGAAAAAATATGTACATAACATTTTACATGAAAGCAGGTCGTAGCTTGATCAGATCGAGAACGCTTTAAGAGATCGAGGTGAACCATCACCTGACGAACATAGCCTCGACAGAACGTGGATGTTTATTTGTATTTTTATTTATTTTATTGTTTTGTGCTTGTGATCCCGTATGCACGCCCATCGACAGCCGCCAATGTGAGAAACGACGACAAAAACAGAAAAGAAGACGAAATAAAAGAAATCAACGACAGACAACGGTTGAGTCAGTGATCGTTTCAAACAAGGCAGCACATGTGGTTATATTACAATTATAAGAAACAATAAGATCCAAATGTTCTCATTTTTATTTGTTTAGTCTTTATACATCTCTTCAGTTTAACGATTAAAGAAAATATGTACAGAACAGTTTACATAATTAATACAAATGAAAATCCGTGTTATCTAAATTACACTGTGTAACAAATTTCGTGTTTGAGGCTTCAGATAGAGGATTTTTTAATAAGTGTAACCCAACCCCCTCAGAGGAGAGCAAATTGCGTCATTAAAGAGCAGTTTGGCAAAATTAAAAAGGGTGGAATTGGAACCGGATTGAGGCTTTTTTTATAAAAACTATCCCGGGCAGCAGCGGGTGACCTGATATGAATTATATATCACATACAGAAACGACTTAAAGTTGATAATGACGCATAGTTTGCTCAGTGCACGTGTAAAGTCGGAGAAAACTAAACTAGAGATGTTTTGTCTTCATCCGTGACCTGAAGTCAACGCATTGACCTTTATTCTCATGCGAAAATTATGATTCACACAATCCTGGGAAAAGAGATCCGTAATTATTATGCAGGGGTTGGTTGGCTAATTAACCAACCGGAGAAGCCCCCGTTGAGGAATGAAGTGAGATGATTGGCCGAGAGGGAGATCGAACAAACCCCAAACCCACACCATCCACGACTATTAAAGCCATCGTACCCGTAAGTTTTTCAGTTTGGAGCTAAGGTTTCTGAAATCCACTCGAGAGAAGAGTCGTCCATCGCACCCCTTTGCCTCTCACTCGTCGTCACCCGTTAACCGAAGAGAAGTTATAATTCGAGAGACACTTGAAACGAATTATCAAATTTTGTAGAAGAAATTGTGTGTGTGTGTGTGTGTATATATATATATATATATATATATATATATATATATATATAATTTTTTCTTTGGACTGAATAATTAGTATAGAACAAAAAACGATGTTTTTTTCTATACTAAACATATGACATATTATTTTTAAAATACAACTATCCACTGACACGTGTGTCATCGTCCATGCCCCATCAGAGTGGCTGACTCTAGCGCGATTCGAAATCGGGATCCCATGGTAAGAAGCCTAAACTCTCACCACTCGTCCAACTCACTGACTGTTCGGATACATCGCGATTTACTTAGATGCTATTTTGTTTTTGTTTTTGCGATATGTTTTGAATGAATTCAATTATTTACGAAAGTGCGTTTTTACCTGAATGCGAGTTGGGAATAATTTTCCCTTTAACCAATTTGATACCCTCATATGGGGAGCATATATATATATATATATATATATATAAAGGAAGATGCGTGTCTATTTGTATTTTATAATACAACATGTGAAAGCATGTGCGATACCCTGCCCTCATCAGCCGCCACTGTTTTGGTAGTTCAAGGCGGTATTGCCACTCCTGATTTTACCAGGGTATTACAAACAAACAAACAAACAAAACCAAGATCATCAAGGAGAAATTATAACGCTTTTCGCTCTCGGACAAATCTAGGTTGACGCATATTGAGTTGTGTTCTTAAGACGATCATAGGCAACATTCAGATTGTGACCCATGATTCCTATTTTTGTAATAAACAAGGTGACTGAGTGTCCTAGATATCCACGACAACCAACTTCAATAAATGTATATTAATGTATGTAAAAAAAAAAGAAAATCAATATTTTGTTTGTTCATCAACGTTTATGCTTTAATTTTCACAGACTTTCTAAAGGTGATATATATATATGCCATTTAAATACGTGGTGCGTTTATGCAGTTGATTGAATGAATGTAAAAAATAAGGAATGCTATAAATTCTCTAGAGGAAGATTCGAATAAAAATACTCACCTGCAAAAATGAAACTTGCGTCTGGATTCTCAGCATAAGTTTGAATGGCATCTGAAGAATTAATTCAATACAATTATAAAACACAAAATAATATATGGAATAAATAAACAATGATAATTCTTAAGCAATAATTTACTAAATCTGCGTTAAATGGATTCTTCAGGTCACAATTGCTGATTTATATTCCTAGAATTCATACGAAAAGAAAAACATCCGAAGTTTTAAGCAACATCTTTATATCATTTTTAGGTTAGATTTTAATTTCTTCTTATCTTCATATCGCTGCATTTTTGTATTTATTTCATATCTTTGAAAATGGAACCCCGTCAAATCGAGATTAAAGTTCGTGTAAATTCATGACTATTTGCTAAATATTTTGAGTGCTGTAGATACACGTTCATCTATTGACGGCGGGATCAACATAGCCATGTACAAACCCACAAGAAAGACGACTCTGGTAGATTATGTCTGAAGAAGAAATTTGAAATTATAAAACATAATGAACTGTAGAAGTGAAATAGTAAACAACTGTATACGCACCATAAACTTAATCTAAAAATAATTTGATGAAAACTATATAAAATAACAAAATAAATATATATATATATATATGTAAACAAAATATATGTCTATGAAAGAAATATATAATAGATAAATAGTAATACGTATAATCATTTAAACTCAAGGAATAAGGCCATCAATTCAAGACATGCTCCAATATATTGGTCAACTAAATCTGTATACAAAATCATATCTGGTTAAGTGAATATTATTGCGGAAAAGCATCATGAAAAACCTATCCCCCACATACAATTATCCTCAACTCGAAATAATAATTTACGGATATAATTTATAATAAACTATTTTTTTTATTTCATCCCGGGCAATGCTAGAATACAGGTCTTGTTAGTACTACTAATGATCGCATGTGAATAGGTAATGTTGAATTATATTTTTAAAAAAAAGAAAAACGAAAACGTTGCCGTTTTTACCTTTCACTCATTTCTTAATTATCAGACTGATTCGACATTTTTATATAAATACGTAGATAAAAAATAAAATAATTATATATTAAGTAGATACTCAATGTATAAGGCTGGCTGGTTGGTTGGTTGTTTTTGTTTTACGGCTTATCAACCCTTTTCAGGTTATTTAATGCCGAATCCAAAGATTTTGAAGAAAATATTTTTAATAGAATATATTTGTTGTTTTCAAGTCGGTTTATATTTAACCCATAGTTGGGACCCTAGCAGGTACTACCACTCCGGGTCAGAGTGGACCTGGGAACAATAGTAATTAAAGGGTGGCTCCACACTCCCCAAATCCCGCAAGCTGGGGCCTCACCACTGGATATAGTTTACGGTATATATCAGTTAATATCTTATATGCTTTTATATAGAGTGATGTGGTTCTCGGTTGATTAACTGTGTCTAACTGTGTCGGATATATACTCGAGAGTCAAAACAATGAAAAGAGCATTCTCTTGTCATAGCCTTATTAATCATTATGTGTGTGTGTGTGTGTGTATAATTAAAAATGTGAGAGGTTATATATAATTACTTCCATAGCCAAAATACGTCGCAGCCTACAAGAGCCAAGACAGCTGGTTGGATAATTGCATCCCTTGTCGAGACGAAGCAGGTCCATTCCACAATCGGATTTCGCCGCGGTTTGCTTGATCTGTCTAAGTTAAGAGAATTTCTTGTGTGCGGGGCGTTTACTCAGTTGACAGAGTGCTTGCCTCGCATGCAAGAGGCTCGGGTTTCGGATCCCGGGTTCGGATGAATTGATGAGTCGTCAAAATGAGGGCGAAACTCTAGTCTTGGACTTCCGGGTTGTTGGCTGTCATGGCTCTTGTAGCCTGCGACGTGATTTAGCTATGGATATATATATATATATATAATTTATTCATTTATGTGTGTGGTTGTAACTTGTCCGGTATTTTGCAATACCCTTTTATGTACATATGATAGTGCGCGTGGTCTCTCATTTTAATGAAAGATTAAAACTATTCCTGTAACAGAGTCACAGGTAAACTAAGTCTGGGTCTGGTGTTGAAACACATATAAAAATTCGACTAATACTACATGATAATGACACTAGCCTGATGGATTGGTTATCCCCCTGTTAATGTTGGTTGTTCTAATTTCAGATCAAGACCAGTGAAGTAACCTCTCTAATTCTATGTACGACACTAACACAGTTCACACGCAAAAAACAGAGATGAATAACAACAGACAAAAAAACATACAAATAAATGGGCGACAAAAGATAATGAAATGCTATTCAGAGTTGAATTTCTTTCTCGAAAGGTTATTTTAATCCTTATACCAAAGTGAACATTTTAGGAGAGAATGTAGTCTATAATATAAAAGACAAAATGTGTGTATGCGTGTATATGTGCGTGTGCGTTTGTATGCCTGCCAACAACTTTCAACAAACGCGTCGGACCGTGACAAAATTGGTATCGTTGTAAAGCTCTATGTCTCGGACGACAAATATCGAAAAATTGGCCCCCAAAACATTAATTCTTTAACCGTTAACTAGGCCGTTTTTTACAAGGATAGTGACTGTTGGTTGTTCTAATTTATTTTGATTCTTTTGGATAAAATTACTGTTCTACATTGCTGGAACTAATATGAAAGGGAAAAAATACATATATTTCCATATTTTTAGGTTAGATTTTTATTCATTCTTCCATCCCTCTGCAGTTTTCAAGTGATCTAATACCTTTGGATATGGAACCCCGACCGTTTAAGTGAAAAAGTGTAACCCCGTCCATTTATGATAAAGACTCAACATCAAGTGTTTGCTCCGGCTGCCGAAACAAACACTAGATGTTGAGTCTTCTATGAACTATTTTTTCTTCTTGTAGCATTATATTGTCATGGATTTTTTTCTACCTAAGCTAAGAATTTCTGAACAGTATATGCACGAAAAGAGGCAGTATTGACATAATAATAACCGTCTGTTTCTGCGTAACGAAATAGATCTCTAAAAAATGTACCAAAATTGTAATATGCTGGGGAGCGGGTTTTGTATGAAAAATAAATATTTTGATTTTATAAATAAAACCATACTGTTATTCTCTCTCTCTCTCTCTCTGTATATATATATATATATATATATATATATATATATATATATATATATATATGTGTGTGTGTGTGTGTGTGTGTGTGTGTGTATTATTTATAATATTCCGAATTTTATTATGCTCATATAATTGAGAATTCGGTAATCGTTCATATACTAATAAATTTTAAGTCAGTATGAAATGACTTAATTTGTAAGCTTCAACATTACCAGTTTTTGTAATCGAGCATTCATGTATTGTTTTAATAAAAACAACAAAGTTTGAATTTACAGCAACAATTTGTGTATTTTCATTGTTCGTTACAAATGTTTCGCGACCATTCAGACAATTTCAAACCTTATATCGTTTGAAAATATTCACAAGAACAGCCTCTCATCAGACGTATTGTAAAAACACTTTTTTTTAATGAACAAATGCATTTCCCTTTTAAGGAAAACTATACGGTAAAAGATTTACTCCCAATTCTTTCTGCAGGAGGGTTTTCATTTTCTGTTTCTTAAGGATTTTTTGAGTCTATCTTTTTTTTTTTCGCATCTGTATTTTTAAATGTTTTAATCGATTATTCATTTTTCCTAGTAACCAATTACATATGTTCATTTAATTTAGGTTATTCCTATTTTTCTCCAAGTTATTAATTTAAATTTATTTATTTATTTATTTATTTTATTTATTTATTTATTCTCAATTCCGGACCTGATATTTAACATTCTTACCATATTATTTTGGTTCTTTTTAGTTTTGTATGTAGCGATTATATTGGCGGTTTGCAATTATATCTGCATACTTATTTGTGTAATTTCAAAAAGGAAAAGGAAAACAATATTAACTACTGTAAACTATACCACAGTTACAATCCTTGGAACTATTCGAGCTGGACTTGTTGAAAAGGATTTAAAATAAAAAAGGACATAAATACTTAAACCCTAAGATTAAATAAGATATTAAAAAATAGTGGACAATCCAAACCTTATCGTTCCAGCGAATAAAACTTTGAACATTTACAGTACGAATTTTCAGGCATATAACAATCTCATTTTAAGTGGACTAAATAATAAATATAAAAAGACAACTGAAAAAGATCTATATAGAATAAACTTGTTAGCACCGAAAGTCTGTGAGAAAATAAATATTCAGGATAAAATAGAAGTATATACCCCATTTAACCCTCGGTTTTTGTTGAAAGATCCCAAACACGACTTCAGTAATAACCCCAGTATTAGAGTTATTGTACCGTGTGCTTCAGACCTTGGCAATTTCAGTAAAATATATTAGACAGGATTATACCAACATTAAAATCTAAAATAGAACATAACCTCTGATAGAGTGGTTCGAGAGGATCCTCAAAATCGGAAAATAAATTCATTATGTTTGACATTGATGCATAATACCCTTCAATAACCCCTATACTATTCGAGAAAGCACTTAAATTAGCAGAAAAAGAAAAACGGATGTAACTAAGTTAGAGATGGAAATTATAAAAATAGCTAAACAAAAACTTAATAAGATATAATGATGAGCTGTGGACGAGAAAAGATAGAGAGAGAGGAACATTTTGACTTCACAATGGGTTCCCCGGATTCTGAATAGGTTACTGACTTGGTACGCTTGTACTTACTAAAAGAGATAAACAGAAGAATACCGGAATTAAATGGGGGCTATATAGAGATGACGCCTTATTTGTAGTTAATTCCAGCGATCGAATTACTGAAAAAATAAGAAAAAAATATTAGAACTTTTTTCAATGAAATGGGGTTAGAGATAACTATAGACAGCAATATCGTACAACATGGCATGAGAGCAAGAAATAAATCGAAGAATAACGATAGATACAATAAGAAGGATAAAAAGAATAAAAACAAGGAGAATAGTAATAGTAGAGAAACAGACGCAAGAAACAGGTTTGGTTTAATCCGCCGTTTAGCGTTCATATCCAAAACAATATCCCCAGGGAATTTTACAGAATAATTGAAAAAAATATCCCACCTGAGAATAGATTAAGCAAAAATAATTAATAGGAGCTCTCTGAAGCTCTATTTCCCCACCTCTGCCAACTTAGCCCACTATAATAAGCTCTAATAAGAGGAAAATAAACAAAATAAGGAATAATAATAAGTCAGTATCAGGAGAACAGAATTTAGAGAGAACTGTAATTGCAGAGTACCTAGCAATTGTCCGTTGGAGGGCAAATGCTTAACCTCAGAAATAGTGTACGAATGTGAGAGTAAGGCCGATAATAGTAAGAAAGTATATCTTGGAGCAACAGAATGCATCTTTAAGGAAAAATTCAGAAACCATGTTTCATCCTTAAAAAATGAACCGGAGAATGAAACAAATACGGAAGGTGATAATCATAGAAATGGGGATGGAATAAGTGTCTTTTCACGGCCGAACATTTTGCTAACCGCATTTCATTTTCTCTAATGATATGGGCCATTATTGAAAATCCATGGATTAAGGAAATTAATACAACCCCTTCTATATATTCCTTTTTCAAACAATAAATTCTTAACTCGAATATATGTGTCTATATCTTGATTTTCAGAATTTAAATTAAACAACTAAATTTATATATTGCTCTATTCCTAAATATTGAGCTCTTCCTTTTTGGCTAGGATCACTCCGAAAGTGTTACCTCTAGTAATATCTATCAGAATTTTCATCGGATTTTAATCTGTGTCTTATCTCGCTTATATATATATATATATATATATATATATATATATATATATATATATATATATATAATATTTTATTGCAGAAATTCCCCTTTGGACCAAATTACCGTAAATTTGCAATAACAGATGCCACATACAAATTTATTATGTCTAAGCTATTACCCACCATCTTATGTAACTTTTGAACGCTATTATATACACATTCAGTCGTAATATTAAAAGGCTACATTCCATTCGTAGAGAACCACCACCACAATCGCAGTATTATAAGAGGAAAGAGTCCCTACTTTTCTCTATATATATTTAGTCCTACCATTGCTATCAATTGTCACCGGGTACGATTCTGCATTTTTCTACTACAGTGCGATTACACCTTCTGTAACTGGATGATTATATACATAGACATAAACGAACACTTCTAAAAATTGACGAAAAAGAACAACATTTAAAGAATATTAACCTCTCAAAAACGACATTTACATTTTTCTAATCTAACATAACAAAACAGACATTCACAGGTAAAAACCTTCCGGCATCGATTATCTACGCTTCTGTCGCTATCCATAGGAGACACTAGCGAGCGCAAAAAAGAAAATAAAAAATATAAACCGCTCATAAACACACAGTTAGCTCATAACATTCACTTTATTTCATGGAACTAACGTATACACACAGTCTTCTCAGTCTATGCTTCCACGTCAGGAAATCTCAAAACAAATTAAAACATATACAAGGTTTACAAAAGTAAACACGTTCGGGTAAAACCTGATATCGCAATCACCGCTAAAAATATCGCCCGTGTCCATCAAGCTTAAACATCGAATCGAAAACTCGAAAACAAAATGAAACGAACTTTAATTTTAATATGAAAATTTGCTAAGAATTTTAAAGCCATGGCGTTTTATTCGACAGTTTAAAGGTTTTTGAGGAGTCACAACTACTAACAAACGATTGAAATATCTTTGTTTACCAAAAATAAACGAAATAGTTAAAGCTTTTAAACTGACGATTAAAAATTCACAACTTTAAAATTCTCATTTAATTAATGTAATACTAACCAGAGTAGCAAGCGTCCGCGTATTTGTGCAGTGCGTGGATGTGCGTGCGAGCGGTGGCGTGACAGAGGTGGGGTGGACTTGCCGCAGGGAAGTGTTGGGTGGGAAAAGAGAAAAAAGATGGCGCCTGATGTTTTATGCACTGTGGTCTCGCGAGATCGCGAGATCACGAGAAACAGAGGGCACACATGCAAATTAGACAGGGTGAAAAACTGCATATAAAGCAAGCTTGAGTGAGAGGAAGTTTACAGTCACGAGTGTTACCATTGCGAGCGTTGGTGACGATTGAAGTTGAATTCGATACAATTAACAGATTGAAAGTTTTGGGGGCTTTTCATTCTTGGTCTTCGGGCCAAGATCACATAATTATTGTTTATTACTTATTGATCGTGTTATTTGACCAGTAACATCGTGTTATTTATTCCTTACATTTACACTGACCTTTATTCAAGCACGCATGGAAAAAATCTTAAAAATGCATAATTTTATTCTATTTTCGTAAAAAAAAAAAAAAGATAACGAAATAATAATTCGTTCTTACTAAAATAATAACAGGTGAAATACATCTTTTCTGGTAATAATAAAATAAAGTTTGTTTCATTTTGTTTTCGAGTTTCCAATTCAATGTTTAAGTTTGATAAACGCGGGTGATATTTTTAGCAGGATATTCCGATATCGACATTTATCCATGTTCGAACTACCGAGGCGGCAGTATCGCCCCCATCCCCTCAAATGAAAACCTGCCATGAAGAAAAAACATGGATATGTGTGCTCTTTTCCCACCGTACTGAAATGATAACCTATTATTTTAAAAGCCATTCTTAACATGGGGAGAAGAGAGTGTTTGGTAGCTATTCTGTGCTTCCACCTAAGAATTTCATTAAAAAAAAAAGATATTGTGAAGCTTGCATTTAAGCTGAATGAAATATTGAAAAGCACTATGGCTTCGAAATGTTAAAAATGTTCGAACGACTGACAGGGTAATATCGCCCCCACTCCCTCAAAGAGGGTAGAGTGTTTGGTAACTATTCTGTGTTTCAACCAAACAATTTCATAACAACAACAACAACAACGACAACAACAACAACTAAAAAAGATATCGTGAAGCTTAAATTTAATCTGATTAAAATATTTAAAAATAGCGGGGTGGCAAAAGTGCACACCATGGTTTACAAATGTAAAAATGTTTTGACTATCGATAAGGCAGTCTCGCCCCCTCAAATAAAAACCTGCCATGAAACAAATACATGGGTACTTGTGCTCTTCTGCCACCGGGCTGAAATAACAACGTTATTATTTAGAAAGCCATTCTTAACATGGGGAGGGGAGGGTGTTTAGTAAATATTCTGTGCTTCCACCTAACAATTTAATTTAAAAAAAAATATCGTGAAGCTTGTATTAAACCTGAATAAACTACTTAGAAATAGCGAGGTGGCAAAAGTTCAAAACAGCATCGTGTTGAAAAAACATGACGTCCGGCTCCACATTTTTCGTTACAATTACGATTTTTGCCTTTTACCATTTACTAGTGCGGTTAACGGTTACATTTTTTTTACACGCGCACACGTTAACATTTTTGGGGGAGGGGGTAAATTTTTATATTACGTTCACCTCCACATTTTTCGTTACAATGACCACTTCATAGTTTTTCATCTATCCTGATTACGAAAATTTCATTCAAATTCTGCACAGACAAGTGCTTCTAGAGATATAAACACACGTATTTTGCATCGTAATTCAATGCCTGGCAGATTTGTACTTGTGCGAGTGATACAATAATCTACTTTTCTCCTATCGACCCTGTCACCAACCATATCGATTGCGAGTGGGTGTGCTGCCTACGATTTTCGCGATTAAATTTGGGGTATTTATTTATCTACCACCCCCTACTAAATAGGGGGTGCTCTGCTCCGATATACGTTCTTTACATGGGGATGTTGAAGGTGTCTATTCCAAAGGGTGGTTGGTTGTGTTTATTCCGAAAGCCGTTCTTAACATGGAGAGTTTCTACCAATCTAAACAGTTCATATACAGCGAGAATCCCTTAATTCTAAAAAATCTGTTTACACTTTGTATTCTTATTCTAATTCTATTATTGCACATGGATTTACGCATTCTTTTATTTGCTTGTTTTTTTCAGATTCAAACAGCACATGCGGATTATCAACAACCGGAGTTTACTTTTTTGCGATGGCAGGAGGCTTCCACCAGTTAACAGGTCCTGCTAGTATATATATATATATATATATATATATATATATATATTATTTTATTCAATCTAGGTAAAGAAAATTGCCATAAGTCACTACAATGTATTTACTGTTTCAGTCCTAAAAGATATCGCCAGGTGACAATATACCTCTGTTCTTACTTGAGGTCATTCATTTAATGAAAATGAAAACCGAATATAAAAAAAAAAATAAAAAACAATAGAAAGAAGAGAAGAAAAGAAAAGGAAGAAAAGAAAATGATTTTAAGATTTTTTCTTAAAATTTCTCGTCTAGACATGTACAATTTTTCAAGAAAGGGGACTATTTCAATCATTTATAATATGACAAGAAAAGAGAATCACGAAAATGCATGAACATTACTAAGAAAAGAACAGATGAACAGTGAAACGGAGTTAATACTAAGATTTTCACAGAACAACGCGACCTGAAAAGCTAAAATACATAAAACCTAGGAAAGCTGTAAATGAAGACCCCGTGGACAAAGAGACCAAACAATAAACCACAGAGTAAGTTTATTCAGCAAACTGGACTAAAGAGCATATAAGAACGGGCATGACTGCATGGGGAAAGCGATGAACTATGAACTGTGCAAACGACTGGATTTTAAACATGAAACAAATTGTATGGACACAAGCCGGATATATGTATGTATGTATGTATGTATGTCATATGCTACTGGTACCATGTAACCCAGTACTACCTGTCTCATGATCGGGTCACCGGCGACTAAACTGGTTCCCCCACCAGACTTGTTTGGTGAGGAGGGCGGCTAGTCTGCCTGAAGGATTAAAAACAAGACCTTCTAAAGGGCGAATGAACCCTTTTTCTGAGTCAACGGCCAACTAGCACCGTGTATATTTGTGCGTGTATATGTGTGTTGGGGTGGAGAGGGCTCCCGTAAACCGTAGTGAAGGCAACCTTTTTAGGAGAAGCAAATCTCTGATATGGAAAACCATAAAGCGGGAGACTAGTGCCCGCATTAAGCTGGTCTACAGTTTAATTTGTTGCTTGCTATCTTGCTCTGGCTTGTCGCTGGATCTCAACATTTTGAACCGAGAGAGAGACTTAGCTGTTGTCGTACAAAGCTATAACATCATCTTTGTATAGATACTTCCTCAGGCATTTGGGCTCATGGACTTTAAGTGTCTGAGGGAGTGGCACTCGCCTGACAAGACGTTACATTCATCATGTATGTATATATATCTAAACTTTCAACAGAGGCGACGGATTTTCACAGAATTAGGATCGTTTTATCGAAAAATTGGCTAAAAACATTAATTCCTTCACCCTCAACTGGACACTTTTCTACAGGAAGGGGTCGCTTTTTTCGTCGATAATTTCGAAAGTCATCCCCTCTTTTCGATTGATTAGCCTTAATTTAAACCTTCGCCACTTCCGGTTCAGCGATGGATGCAAAGACGTCACTTTTTTTTCACGTTCTTTTACTCCACCGCGGTACGGGTTTGAGCCTGCCTGCCTACTACATCTTATTTTTTTTCTGAACACACACCATAAAAAAAAACGAGCAACGCCGGGCACCCAGGCTAGTTAATAATAATAATAATAATAATAATAATAATAATAATAATGATAATAATAATAATAATAATAATAATAATAATAATAAAACACTGTCAATATGTAGATTTTGCCGTCCCAGCAATAAAAGAGTAAAAGTTAAGAGGCGGAAAAACAAAGCAAATACACTGTGTTTGCCAGAGAACTGGAAGGAATATGGAACATAAAAAAGTCAATATAATATCAATAATTGTGGGAGTACTAGGAGCAATACTGATAAAACCCTGAAATAAAGACTAGGACAAATGGAAAGAAAGAGTAAAATGAGGATATGCAATGGACGGTAATAATTAAAACGTATGAAATCTTAAGAAAAATTCTCGAATGTCGAAAGCAACCTACATAAACTACAAATACTAATCAGCCACGTGGAAACTACAACAGAAGTAAAACAAAAGGACAAAACGAAACATTATATGAACATTAAAGAAACTAAAGGAACTGAAACTGCTAGAAATCTTATCACCCCACTACCACTATCACCACCCCAAATAAAATAAATCTGCCTCGTCTGATACCACACAAAATAACCATGAAGAATAAAGAAAGATGCAAAAACCGAAGAAGAGCACAAACTAGACCTCCACTAGAAAACACTGGAGAGTGCTGAGACTCAATACCCGTGAAGGCCGATGGTCGTTGCTAGCGAGAAGCAAATAATAAGCGGCTGTGGTTATAATACAATTCATTTGGAAAGGTTATTAAAAAAAGTGAACAGTACTGGGAATCTGGGGAGACTTATTGCCATCCAGAGTCCAGAAAACACCTCTGGTTTCTATGAGTAATCTCTAAAGATGACCTGTGTGAGAACTCATAGAGAGTACAAATAATAATTATGATTACCTGCCAATGGTGAAGCAAAAATGCCAATAGTTCCCTTTAGCAAGAGGATGAAACCAAAAGCTGCTGGCATATTGTCGTTACCAGTTATTTTCTCGACAATTTCGTTTAACAAACTGTACACCCCGCAATTGTACAGCCCGAAAACAATGGCATAAAACACTCGGCCTATAAAGCTATGGACATAATATGGTAACAGCACAGTGGCCACACCCAGCAATACAAAAGGCATCGTGAAGAGGATGTAGATGTCGACAATTTTGGAATTGGCAGTGATACCCATGAGGATGCGGGATGTGGTGGAAAATATTCCCATGATGGAGAGAAGGTTAGACATTTCCGAGTAGCTCGATCCATTTATTAAAGCGTAATTCGGATACAGCATGTAGACGATTTCTTCGGGAAGACTAAAAAGTGTGATTGCTAAAAGTAAGAAAATGAATTTCCGGATTTTTAGAACTTTCAAATAAGGGTTTTCTTTTCTGTGGAAGGAAATACTCGCTCGAGTTTTATTTACAACTTTACCGCGACTGGCAGCCATTTTAACTGAGGAGTTGCTTTTTTTCTCATCATCATACGACAATTTGATAGGAATTGTGTTTTTTGGACTGAGGTTTTCACTGATATTTAAATAGTCGTTTTTCTTTATCTCATCGTCTGTTAAACATAAAATGTTATTTTCCTTCTTACTCGTAATGCTTGATGTATTTCTAACATCGTGAGCCTTCTCTGTGGTGTTTTCGACCCCGTCAAAATCGTATGACTTGTTGTCTTGGCCGGAAATGACGTAAACAGACTTTGCGCTAGTTTCCGCCTTTACTTTAATTTCAGTTGCGAAAATTGTCGAAATTTGTTTGCTGTTTTCTTTGTGGTCATTTTCTTGTTTCAGTTCTATATCAGGAATGATACCGGAAGAAAACACCTTGAAAATAGAAACAAGGAAGCATGCATTTATTTCGTTGAATAATCACAATAAACAAATAATTTTTTTTTTTAATAAAAATATACAGATTTTCAAAACAAATCCAAAAACAAAATAAAATTAATATATCAAAGATGCATCTCATTTTTATGAACAACACGATTTTTTTTTAAATTTATTTCAGTAAGCCTTTAGTAAGCCAGTGAGGAATGGATTTCAAATCTCGAAGTCGTGAGAAGTAGTCTCTTTCTGTGATGTAGCGGGTATCGGCTGCTACAAGCCCCGCCAAAATAAAATTCTGCGTTTTTAGTACAGACTGAAAAAAGCACAATTATTTCAGAATTTAGAATGGACGATTAGTTGCTCATATACATTTAACGTAAAATAACCTCCAACCCCATTTCTCGGTCATTCTAACTTTTTAGGGTAGTTAACTAATTTTTTTTACCACGAACTCTAAGTCCGACCGTCAAAGTCATAAAACCTACATGTGCTTTATTTTTCATATTACCACCCAGACTTAGAGTTAGCAGTAGAAAGAAAGGGGGCGCGTTTTTTATAACTTTTTTCAATGATATATTTTATGCTAAAAGCTGATCAAGAACATTAACATGATCAAGATTTCAAACTACAAATTGGTTACATGTCCTTAAAATGTTGCCTAGTTCGAAATTTCAAAACAAACTAAAATGCTACTGAATAAATAAAATGCGTCTTACTTCATCTACTCCATCTATTAAATCTACGTACAGTATCACAAAAAAAGCAAAACGAACATGGTGGGAGTCGGAGTAAATAGTCATTTGGACAAGTCAGAGTAAACTGATCAACCTCGACTGGGTTACTTAGAGTAATGCGTATTATTGTTAAAAGAAATAGCGAAACAAAGAGAAACAGGAAAACCAACTAAATGCCATTCATACGAACAGAAAAAAAACATACAAATTTCTAAAACAAAATAAATTTAAATTTTACAGTAAGAAAAAAGGAACTGCTTATTTCTGAGAGACTTCAAGTGATTTTTTTTATTTTTTACACAGTGGTCACCACTTATCAAGGCCCGGAAGCCACTCAGGGATAAGGGTTATTGCAAGTACATTACGTTAGTGTGGAGATTTGATGAAGTGTTTACTTAAGGGGGCGGTTCATTAGGAATTTGTTAACGTTGGACTTGAAGACATCCAAGTTGTAGTCAGGTGGGAAGCAGGCAGACGGAACAGAGGTCCACAGGCGTGCATTTCTAAGAAAGAAGCTTTGTTCATGGAATCCACGTTTTGATTTAGGCACAGATAAAGAGTGGGGGAAATTTTTCGCAGTGGATTCAGCTAGACGGGTGTTTTTCGTGAAAGATTGGCGAGGGGGGACCAGAGTGTTACAATAAATAACTAAATTTTTGTTTATTTACTAGCAGGGTGATCCGAAGATGCCCGGGATTGACTGATGATCAACGAATGTTTCACACTCCCATACTTTTATTATCATCCAAATCGATGAAATACTCCATTTTTTTTCCATTAAATCGATTGATTGGCTGCTCTAATTGGGAACCCATCGCGATGCTCCTGGAGGAAGTATTACATGCCGATCGTAGCGACTAAGTTTACAATACATTGTAGTCTATATTGAACTGTAGAGAACCTACTGTTGATTTTATAAAATTATTTTTTATATATAATGGCTTGCATAAAATTTTAAAATGCAAAAGTCAAGTATCCATGCTTCAATTGTGCTCTAAACAGAAACATTCATTTCGAACGCGCCTTTATCATATCAAAGAACCTATTCTGATTTTATATACCTGGCATTACTGGTTGTGTTGTGATAAGAAAGTGAATTTAAGTTTAAAAGAATAAAAAAAAATTCAAGTATCATTGTGAAATTGTGCTTTAAACAGAAACATTAATTTTGAACGCGTCCTTATCATATCAAAGAACGTAATGTTGATTTTACATGTCGGACCTTCTGATTTGCGCGTGTTCATAAAACTTCCCAGATGCACTCGTTATGTTAGGCTGTGTAAGGTGTTAACTTTGGTCAAAATTGTCTGTTCCTTCTTTCATAGGAGTATTTCGATTATCGCAACTTATCGAAGACATTCCGACACAAAATCTGTATAAGAACACTGTCAGGCACATAAAGTACCTTCGTGTGAAATTTCATAAAAATCCACCCAGCTGTTTTCGAGTCCATAGGGAACGAACTTACAGACATACAGACACACCAAGTTCCTTTTATATACTAGTAGATATGTGAAATATGTAACTGACGATGAAATATTGAATAATTCGACCCCTCTCTTTCCAAGCTTATAACTACTCGAAAGATGTAATTCAACCTCTATTTTTTTTCAATTAAAGGAGCGAGGACCAAGGTTTCATTAAAATAAAAAACAAGACAAAAAACAAAAAAACAAAAAAAAAAACAACGTGGTTAAAAAAAAAAAGTTTCAAACTTCGGACTTTACAGATAAATTTCTAAAAAACACTTCTTTTTTGCTTTAAATTTGAATTTATTATTTATTGATCTTTTATCTTCAATTTGTGATATATAAAACTTCGGTGAGTAAATTAATTATTTACTTTTTAATAGACATTTCAAAATGGGGGGGGGGCGTGAATTAAAAAAAAAACCTTTGTCTAAAATATTATATTCGGTTTATTGGAAAGAACATAAAATTTCACATTGACCCTGAAAATATCGTAAAAATAGAATCAATAGAAACATTTTGATAGATTTTTAAAGTTTAAAAACTGAAAAATATTTAACTCGTAAAATTCAATTGATTCCATTACGTAAAAAAATGTTTTAAAAAAATAAAAATATTTCTATTACCTTTTATACAACTTTAATAGTTTATTTTGGACGTATAATCCATAAAGAAAATAAACAACCCACTTTTAAAGGAGAAACTACGAGTTTTTTTATATTTTATTCGCAGTTTCGTATTAGGGGTGTCAAAAATTCCCCCGAAATTCTGGTACACCTAATGTTGCGATGTCTTCGAATAAATGAATCAGACAGCATTCAGTTAGATAAAGGCTGACACAGCGATATTTATATAACATATAAAAAAGAAACGATAACCATTAAAATCTGCTTTAGCAAATCTGTTCAGGTTTTAGTGACCATCATATGGAACACGGTTTCAAGTGCTAATTGCCACCATACAAAACATGACACCAATGATATCAGCGGAAGTATGAGGAGAAATCATGGAGTGCGGAAGCCAACACCCATCACAAGACATAACCAACTGCGGGTAAGTTGGAAGAGAATTACGCTTCATAAAAAAACAACTAGGAATAATATAAAAAAAGAATACACGAAACCAAGAGAACTGAAACTTCCGAGGAAATATATGTAAGAAAAATCCAGTAATATAAAAAGCGTAAAGATACCACTTCCGATCGGTGCCACAAAAATGTATTGTGGCAAGTCTAACAGGGTGAAAAGACTGAGGAAGAATGTTGTATTGGGAGTCCCAGCTTAAATGCTATCTAGGTAGTTTGTAGAAATAAAGACTATCTAGGTTGTTTTTAGAAATAAAGAAAATAAGAATGTTTATTTTCTCATTAGCTTAGAAATAAAGAAAATAAGAATGTTTATTTTCTCATTAGTTTAGCAGGGTTAGTTTTGACAGCTGTCAAACTCAGTCACCTTGAGTGGCCCAGATAGAGTGCACCGGAAATTGGAAGGTGACACTGAATTCTGGGTAACTTCCGGTGATGACGAGACGGGGGAGAGAGGGTCTAGGCGGCAGATTAAGCGAACGGGAATTTGGGTGCCTCCCGACAACCAGGATCCGAGATGTAGAATTTGCCTTGAATAAAGATTGAAATTTCAAGTCCATCTTGTTTGTTCATCAATGAATCTGGCTGTAGTGACCCGACTCCCAGCAAGATGGAGAACCAGCGAAGGAGAGAATATCATCGCTGGCCAAGGCAAATTCAGGTATGGTTACATTGCATTTGTTTGCGCATACACGTCATCGGAAACATCCCTAGGCAAGGTAAAAAGACATTAGAAGAATCACACCCACACCCACATGAGAAGAACATTGATAAGAACACACCCACACACGTATATATATATATATATATATATATATATATATATATATATATATATATATATATATATATATATATATATATAAGGACCTTTAGGCATAATACGCAAAGACACACACTAATGAGCGTACAGTAATGAATGTACTTCTAACAGATCCCTTCTAATATAACCCAATATGTAACAAGAATATCACCATCTTGAAAGGCACAGAGAGTACTGGTGTCGCATAGGGGATTTCATATTGGGGAGACGGCGCTGCTGACGGGGAGATGGAAGAGAGAAGCGACATTTATAGCATTTTACAGTCTGTGGTTTCTTATTACATATATTGTAAGAGGAGTAGAGAGAGATTGATCAGTTCTTTAACACCGGAGTGGGCAGTCATTACTTAGATGGAGAGGAGGACACATTTCTTAGATGAGTTATACACAAAGTTCATTATAAAGATGAGTGGGAACCATGTTCATATAAATGATTTCACATTACCTTCAATTTGGTAGAATGATGACACGAAGACGGCAGTTACAAAATATGAGATGTTCTTTTATTCCATTTGACCGGTCAAAATGATGATCACATCCAGGAATTCAAAGTCGACTTCATGATTAAAGGTTTTCCCTTCGCTTCCAAAGGGACCCTCCTCATGTCAGCTCTGTCTCCTATCTTCGTCATATAAAAATATCTTATAATAATGCAAGTAAAGTTATAACTAAGATAAATTATCTGATTGCAAGGGAGGTAACTTATAATCGATCAGTGCAAGGTAGAAAATGTATTACATCTATACATGCAAAGAACCAATCTGTTTTTGGATGTTATTATTTTGAAAATAGATCTTAATTTCGTTGGAATTTGTTAGTAGAAAGGAAAATGAAAAATACTTACTTTTTCACCATCATTGTTTTTGTTTTCAGTTTTGAATGATTTTTCGTTAACAAATTTCTTTTCATTTTTTGTATTCGATTCATTATATTCCAATTTGGAAATCTGGTCTAATTCGAAAGAAGAGGGCCGCATCAGTGCCCCAAATACTAGTTTTTGTAAAGTCATGCCTCCAATTAGGAGAAAGGTGGGTTGTAGGCCAAATTTTTCATGTATAAAACTGCAGACAATGGGCATTATAGTAAGGCCGAAACCTTGCCCAGACATAGCAACTCCGGACGCAAAAGAAAGGTAGCGGTCGAAATTGAAGCTGACCAACGCTATAATAGCTATATGCGTTAATCCCGAGCCAAAGCCTGAAAATAAATTATATCTTTCGATAACCATTTGTTTAAATAAATATAAGAACATTATAACGTCCTTTACTTTTGCAGTGAGTAGAGAAAGTATACGAACCTGTTAAAAACATTAATGTTTTTCTAATTATTTATCTTTGCTTAACTATCTTTAAACCAAGACGCCAATTTTCAATTTTTTAAATTGTTACACTCGGTTTTCGTGGTCTATCTCTCTCTCTCTATCTCTCTCTCTCTCTCTCTCTCTCTATATATATATATATATATATATATATATATAATAAAAGTGTTACATACATAGGAGGTTAAAGTCTCTCTCTCTCTCTATCTATCTATCTCTCTTTCTCTCTCTCTATATATATATACCTATATATATATATCTATATATCTATGTATATATCTATCTATCTATATATATCTATCTATATCTATCTATCTATCCATCTATCTATATATATATCCATCTATATATATATATATATATATATATATATATATATATATATATAATAAAAGTGTTACATTCAGGGGAAGGGTTAAAGTTGCGGCGAGCGTAAGAAGTACATATTATTATTACACTTTTAAAAAAATAAAACTGATTAGGCTATTTTGGAAGTACAGACCTTAGTAATTTAATATTTCGCCAACAACAAACATAACAGCCGTATTTGAAACTTTTACGAGGGGAGGTGCATGCTACCACCGAGCAACGTCGGTTAACGGGTCCTTCTAGTAACGAATAAAATCTTTGCTTGAGTTGATGAATAAAGCGCACATACATATATTAGCATGTTGAAATGCGAAATGTTCTTTTCAACTGGCCGACATGTTTATACTTCTTTTTGCGCATAAAATTCATTATTTCAAGTTAATATTTAGGTTTATTCATTATCTGTCTCGATAGAGAACGCGGTTTTGACACGAAATTTTTTGGTTTCGATTCTAGCTGATGGCATTTTTTTAAAAACTTTTATCATCATATTTTTTATTTATAATAAATGCGAATATCTGCATGAATTTAAATGTTTAAACGCGTTTTACGACAATCGGAATTACAGTCGCTATCATATTAATATAGAGATTCTTGAATCATATTTTGAAAGAATGTATAGTGGTACATTTTAAAGAGACACGGCAATATGTAATACTGAGGTAACGATGAGGGAGACAAGACATTTATAAGAAGAGAGAGAGAGAGAAAGAGAGGGGGGAGAGAGAGTGGAATTCCTTATTGAAGGGATGTGTATTACTGTTCTTTTACATCGGACTTGCAGCATCATTACTTATGATGGCGGAGGGGGACACATTATACTTGGAAGGGGGGGCTATACAAGTTCATATTAAGACGATTAACACATTACCTTCGATTGTTGAATGACGACACGAAAACAACAGTTACAAAAATCGATGATGTTCTTTATTTCATTTGACCGGTCGAATGATGATGACGTCAGCAATTCACATTTGTTCTACATGGTTAAACTTCTACCCCTTCGCCTCTGAGGGGGACCCTCCTATGACCGTGTCAGTTCTTTCCAACCGACTCTGCTGACTGTTCGAACTTGACTGCCCGGCTGTCGACTCTTCTAATCTGCTAATCCTAGCTCCTATTATTGAGAATTCCCTTTTTGCTATGATGTCAGATGTGTGGTCCCAAAACGTGACCAGCTCACGTGGTTAAGCATCGTTTCTAAAACACACTTCTGCAAACAAAGAATTCTCCACTAACCTATTTTTTTACAATATATTTTTTTTTGTATTATTCATTCTTTTTTAGCTGACATTTTTAATTCAGTTTTCATAAAAGAATGAAAAATTCTTTTTACAATACAAACAATATCCAACTATTTTAAATGGAATTTAACAATAGCGAAATTCTAACATTCCAATTCTAAATCTATTTCTGAACCTTGCTTCGAATCTCGGTCTATCCTAATCTCATTTTCCACTTATCTAATGTTCTTCTTATTTACAGGAAACAAACAGCTCTTTTTTCCTGTAACAAGAACAAGCACAAAAACAGGATAAAAGATTAAACTAGAAAAAATAGTGTATTGGCATAACCTCTATAAAATTAAACGCAATTGCTCCTATCTCATGGGGGATGTTGAAAAAGAAGCCATTATGAATTAATGTTTCGTTTAATCAATAAGATAATTATGTTTGAGGACGGAATATTTACATATATCAAATACAACCTAGTAATGCCGGGTATTTCAGCTAGTCTAATAATAAGTTCAATACGTACGGACTATTGAACCTCTGACGAGATATGCTGACGTTGAAACGTTAGTCGATTCGCGTGGGTTCTTTCTAATGTTTATATAATTTTATTTATAAAAGTTCAACTCACGTATTGAGTACTTTTGCTATATATTATTTTTTTTTTAGTTCATATTGTTTATATATTGGAAATTAATGTATGTATAGGTATATAGTCTTGGGGGATATGGAAAAAGAAACCATTATGGATAATGTTTCGTTTAATGAATAAGATAATTATGTATGAGGACAGGATATTCAGATATATCAAATACAACCTGGCAACGCCGTGTACTTCAGCTAGTATAGATATGAACAAAAAAGTCAGAATATAACATGGGAAATGCGATTTAAAGAATATGTATAACTGACAAGAAAAGAATACATTTAAATACATAATATCAGTCCATGGGAGAAAGTGGGATTTAAACTTAAAATATATAGTTGAACAGTTCAAATGATAATCTACATTAGAGTCAAATAGTTCAAAACGTAATAATGTTATCTTCGTATGAAAATATTTGTGTAATGATTAAGAGTCAATAAAAAAAGTAAAAAAAAAAGAAAATCATATGATAATTATAGACCACAGAGGGTTAAAGGTCTAGATAACAAAGTCGTCGATATGCAATCTTTATTCAGATTCATGAATCAGGATATCAGGTTAATATCATTTTAGAATATAATACCTTCTCTGCTGTTTGTTGGATGAGACTGATACAGACATTTTATTGATGAAACAAGCGGATAGGTTTTGAAATTAGTAGTTCACATATAATTTACATTCAATATATTTTTTCGTTTGCACTCGAAAAGAAGTTAGAATGTTAAAATTTTAAACAGCGGCATTTTTATTAACTTAAAAAACATACTGTTTTTGTGTGTGTGTTTCGGGAAGCATTTTTGTTCGACCTGCAACGTAATTTAATAATTTCTTCTTCTTCTTCTTCTTCTTCTTCTTCTTCTTCTTCTTCTTCTTCTTCTTCTTCTTCTTCTTCTTCTCCACGATGCAAACCACAGTAAGAATAACACTGTGAATATCATATCCCAGTTCCTACCTATTAGGACATATATTTGTCGATCACGTGACATATATATATATATATATATATATATATATATATATTTGTCGATCACGTGACAGAGAACAAGGGTAGATGTGTGTGTATCACTTAACAGCAAATTCTTGTGACAAATGTATGATGTAATTTGAGCGAACTATGTCGTGCTCTTTAGATAAAATATAAATTCTAATCGATTGCAGAGAATTACGTATTCTATTCTACCCGATAATTCTAATAATAAACATTTGAATATATTAACTGTTAAAATAATTATCTTTGGATCGTTTTATATCTAATACGCCATTCCTCAAGAAAATTAGTCTAACGAAATGAAACCACCAAAATGTTCTATGCACAAAAATAATTGGTTTCTGTTGAACATATTTACTCAGAATTTCATCTTTTAGTGCTTCTTTATAATCACGTCTTATTGAGAGTAGTGTCGCCATTTTACAAACCTCTTTACTAAATTAAAGTAGCGCAGGACGCTCAGATATTTTGCGTTTGTGTAAACAAAACACCGAAAAGATTGTTCACAGAGAACGTATCATGGGCAATATATTATGTAAATGGAATTTAACTAAGAATCTATTATGCAATACATCAATTAGAGAAACAGATTTTCAGGATAAATAAATTGGCATCGTCAATATTCAATAATGTTTGTGTTCTTCCGTTCACACCGAAGTCAGACTGACGGGCACGACAATCGACATCTAAGATGGTGATGTGATCACACGTGGAGTCCGAACCATACTATAATCTTTTTACGTAAATATTCCGAAAGTATTAATAATGTAGAATATCTGCACGAATATAATAACACATAATAGTTAACTAAAGATGATTATCCATTAAGAAAAACCGAAAAAACTAATAAGGAACCATAAAAATATCTAATTGATCTAAACCGTTTCGTTATACAGGTAATATAATAAAAGAAACTTACCTGCCAAAAGGCTATATGAAATTATGTAGATCCAAATGTCATGAACAAGGAAACAAATGATAAAGCCGATGACTTCCAACGATGCACCAATAAGAACTGTCGTCCGACAACCATATTTATACACAATTAAGCTGGCAATGGGTCCTGCAATAAATAAGCATTTTCCTTTGACAACCAAAAGAGCAAACAAATTACTTCAACAAAACTGAGCTTATATATATATATATATATATATATATATATATATATATATATATATATATATATATATGTATATATATATATTCAATGTGCCTCAAAAGAAGCTGACGGATAAAAATATTTCTAACTGCCTTAATTTTTAACATCTTTCTTTCTTTTTTTTCAGAGCATCTAGAGTAACCTTACTATAGTCATCATGAGTTGTTATACCACCGGGGAGAAATATTTATCGTAGAGTGGCACTCCGGTTGAATGAGTTAATATCAGAAATTCAAAGAAAATTTCGATGCTATTTTAACGCATGAAACTCTCCTAGTCCCAATGCAATTAAATCTATGGTGGCTCGATATCATCAGCAAGGATCTGCATGTGACCTCCTTAAATCTTGTCGCCCCCGCACAGCAAGAAGTGATTAAAATCGTCAACGATTTGCAGAAAGTGTGGATGAAGATCCACCCAAATCAGTAAGAAGGTCAAGTCAAACTGGGGTCTCTCGATCATCTTTTCACCGAATGCTTCATGAAGAGGGCAAGTACTCCTACAAAATTCAGTTGATGCAAGAGCTTCAATCAAGATATTATGAAAAACGTTGGATTACTCCATGCAATTCCAAGATTTGGCCAATGGGGATCCAAATTCCTCAAAAAAGTCATTATGTCAAAGGAGGCCCATTTCCATTTGAATGTGTACATAAGTAAAGAAAGTTGCAGGATTTGGGGGTCAAAAAATCATGAAGGCACTATACAACGGCAATTACACCCTAAAAATGGTGGGAAGTAATGGCAGATGAAGTAATCAGGGAATTAATTCTTCGAAGCCGAAGAAAGAGAATACCTAAGAGTGAGAGGAGCCCGGTACCGTCAGACGTTTGAAGATTTTGTTACAAATAAAAAATAAAAAAATAAGAGGAAGAAATGTTTGGGTACAAAACAAACCACCAATTTGGTTCTAGCAGGACGGCACAACACTGCATACAAGACGAGAAGCAGGAAAACTGCTCCAGGACATATTCGGCAATAAAGTAAGTTCTCGTGATTGTGAAATAAATTGCCCTTCCACTCGCCAGATCTCAACTGTGCAGATTTCTTCTTTTGGAGTTACCTCAAAGAGTGGGTATACGCAAACAAACTGGACACAATAAATGCCCTCAAAAACAAGTTTGTATTGGAATCGGGGAAACACTTTGGAATCGTCACATTATTATTATAATATATATATATATATATATATATATATAGAGAGAGAGAGAGAGAGAGAGAGAAAGAGAGAGAGAATGTGAGAGAGAATATATAATTATTTCAACAGCCAAACAACGCCGCAGCTCACAAGAGTCATGAAAATCAACAAACCGTAAGTCCTAGACTCGAGTTTCGCCCGCATTTGGGCTCATCACTTTGACACATCCGAACTCAGGATTCGAAACTCGAGTTTCTTGTATGCCAGGCAAGCACGCTACCAACTGATCAAACGCGCCGCACACAAGAAAGTCTTATTAATTATCACAAATCAAGTAAACTGCAACGAAATTCGACAGTGGAATGAACCTACTTTCGTCTTGAACAAGAGATGTAATCATCGCGACCAGCTATAACCGAAATCGATGCCTCACTAGTAGGAATTTTATACTCGGTAATGATTTTATCACGACAAGCTTACCTAACGAGCAATAAGAATATATATATATATATATATATATATATATATATATATATATATATATATATATATATATATATATATATCGAAAAAATTGCTGCCAAATTTTATGGATTAAAAACTACTGCCCACCCCAAATACTACTCTTACCTCGAAGAGTTTGAGAATTCAATGTTAAATTTAGTCAAAAAAATTAAATTTAAGAAACAAAAACACTATTATAATCCCGTTACTCGAAAAATAAATAATTTTGCCGAAAAAGTTAAAAAGAATAAACATATATTCGTCCCTGCTGATAAGACAAAAAATTATTATAAACTTGACTATTCTACATATAAAAAAAAAACTTTTGTATAAAGAAGTTAATAAATCTTATGAAATAGTCCCTCCTTAGACTTTAGATTCCATTAATTCTGAAGCTGAACTTTTACTGACTTCTATGAATATACATAACTTCACTGAAATAATTCTCCTGGTACCCCTAGATTCATCCTCAAAGATCATAAACCTAATTTCTATGACAACCCCTACATCAGATTGATCTTCCCATCTAACTCTGACTTAGGAACTGTAAGCAAAAATATCTTAGACAGAATCATCCCTTCTATTAAAGAAAAAGTAGGTTTCCCTTTGGCTGAATTCAGATTTCGTAATTAATTGGTTTATTTCCCTTAAAAATAAACATCTCCTTAACTTCATAACATTTGACATCCAAAATTATTATCAATAAATTTCTCCGATCCTTTTAAATAAGGCTCTTATCTTTGCTAAAAGAAATTCTGACTTAACTAATTTAGAAATAAAATTAATTCTCCGAGCGAGATTTTAACAATAAGTTTTGGACTAGAAAGGATACCCCTGATAATTTTGACATCTTGATGGGTGCTTCTGACTCTGCAGAAGTTACCGATTTAGTGGGACTCTTCTTACTGAAAGAACTTAAATACCACTTTAAACATATCCAAGGGGTCTGTATAGAGACGATGCCCTTTTTACTACAACAGCCAGGCCAAGAGAGTACAACAAAACAATTAAAAAATTACATAACTTCTTCAATAACTTTGGCCTTTCTATAATTATCGAACCAAACAAAAAAACTTCAAATTTTCTAGATGTTACATTTAATCTTAACACCGAAACTCATAGCCCTTATCATAAACCTAATCTTACGCTTTTATACGACCATAAATCTTCTAACCACCCCGACTCAATTATAAAATATATAGTACCATCTGTCTCTAGAAGAATTTCTGCTCTTTCTGCTGATAAAAAAACTTTTAATCAAAATGCTACTTTCTTCAATAATTCCTTATGGAACTCAGGACATGAGAAAAAGATTAAATACAACAATTATGCTCCTCCTGCAGGCCGTCTTAAATCTGTAATCACACACAATATGACGCGTAAGAAATCAGTTCAAATAACAAGAGCTGCCGCTATCAATAACAATGAACCAGTCTATATTTATAATCCAAACCAAAATACTAATCGCATCAGGAGAAAGAAAAATATTTGGTTAAATCCCCCATTTAGCCTAAATGTCAAAACTAATATACCTAAGGAATTCTTCAACATTGTACAAAACTCTTTCAAATACCCACACAGATATAGTTCTATTTTCAATAAAAATTCAATCAGGATTTTTTCAATGCCTAATTTAGCACAAAGAATCTTAACATCTAATAACAAAAAATTAAATCAGCCCAAAAACTCCCTTTCCCAATTAAACCCAAAACTAAATGTAATTGTAATAACAAACATCTTTGACCACTCAATAATGATTGCATCCATAAAGATGTTATATATTCTTGCACTATTACTGAGTTCCCACGCAATCCTCCCATAACAGACCGTAATATTTCGTCTTCAAGTTATTCTTCTTCCCATCCTCCATCTGATATAGTTACTAATCCAATACACCATTCGAGCAGCCCTTCCATCTACAATCATACAACTAGTAATAATGATAATAATAATAATAATGAGAATTACAATCATACAACTAGCAATAATGATAATAATAATAATAATGAGAATAACAATATTTCTCCTAACAGCCATCCTAACACTAACAACACTCCTTATCCCCTCCAAAATAGTCCTCATACAATCATTGTCCCACCATTTGTTGAACACTATGAACAAAATTCAAACCATTTAACTAATACAAATTAGCAAATTAATATTAATACCAGACCTCCAGCTTTTAATAAAGTACATACATATATCGGCGCTACTTCAACATTAATTAAGAAAAGAATATCAAACCACATTTCTTCTTTTAACAACCATAATTCTAATAATAACCAAGGAACTTCTCTAACCACTTTAATTAAAAGACTTAACTTTAATAATACCCTCTTCTCAATCAAATGGACCATCATAAAAAAGTTAAGTCTTATACTCCAGGCTCTAAGTCATGTCGCCTCTGCACAACCGAAGCTATAACTATAATTACTTCCCCTCAAAATAACAATATAATAAATTCTAAAAATGAACTGATCTCTTTCTGTAAACATAAGTCCAAATTTAATTATGGCAATTTTGAAATTACATAGTTATTACTTTACCCTTTATATAGATATAAAAAAAGTTTTTCTTTAACTTATTGTTTTTCTACATACTTCTTAATTTATAATTTAATAATCCTTTATTTTAATTCTTTATCTCTTCTTTGCATGGCCGGTTATTTATCTGCATTTTCTGCTTTATTCTTTAAACTTTCCTATCTATCTAATATATTAATCTACCTACATTTTCATATCTTGTATGTATATTTACTCATATTTTACTATATGCATTTTTTTCTTGCTTTTTCCTGAAATTGCAGATACCGGCCATTCTCTCCCCTTAAATAATTTTTCTTTTCTTTTTTTCTTTTATATTTTATATTTTATTTATTATTTATTTTTTTTATGTATTTATTCTTTATTTATTCTTTATTTTCTATTTATTTATTAATCTATTAATTTATTTATTTATTTTCCATTTAGTGTCGTCTAACAACTCTTGCTGACATTTTTTTAAGTGATGACCTGTATATTTCAGTTGACCTATATTATTTTGCCCTATATATATTTTTTTCGCGCCTTTAACATTTCCTGTCTGCGTCATTTTGACTTTTGTTTCCCTTTATTTTATATTTTATATTTAACTTTATCATCTTTTTCTTTCTTCTCTTTCTCTTCCCTGGTCTTTCTTATTTATTTTTGTGTCTCGGAAGTAGAGTGAAAAGCATATCTTATTTTTCTTTTATTAATATTATTGGAATCTTTTCTTTTTTCCTTGTACACATTTTTGTGAATTATTTCATGGATTTCTGCCTTTGGATTATTATGGACCATCTTCTTCCAATTACGGGATTACCTTGGATTTTACTTGTACAAATGGAAATTCTTTTAACTTTCTTGAAGTTTTACATTTGGATTTTACCGTTACTGGATTTTTTATCTTCCACCAGACTATCCATTCATGTATAATCACCTTTTTCTTCACCATATTCCCTCTGCTTCACTTTTTTTGTTTTCAAGTAAGATTTTTGACTTACTTGTGGTTTCATCAATACTTCTGCATGCAAAATCCGATCCTGCATTTTGCTAATCCCTACCCTCTGTTGAGAAGGAAAGTATTTCTTCGAAACTCCGCGGATTAAGGACTATCCATTTATCTAGTGTTTCCTTTTCAGATTAAATATGTTTTAACTCATTTCAAAGTGCTTTTAACATATTTTATTAACTGTTTGCTCATATATATATACTCCTAGGAATTTCTTTTTGTATATTGATATTCATATTAAAAGCCGTTTTTTTCTATTTATTTAAAAAGAAAATAGAGCTTTGTTTTATATATATATATATATATATATATATATATATATATATATATATATATATATATATATATACTAGCAGGCATTAATGAAAATATCATATTTAAGGTTGAAAAATACGCTTATATATAATTTTTTTTATTAATGCAGATTTCGTATTATTATCATATTATATTGGATCCACTATATAGTAATGATTTAAAAAGTTAAAAAAAAAAATGACTCGTGTGCCACCATCGAGAATCGAAACCAAAACGTTTAGCTTACGATTTAATTTTTCCTTTGACATTAATGCCCGAGCTATGAAGACCTGTTTGCTGCAAGGCTAAAAATTAAAACATAAACCAATAGCTATTACGTTACGCATCCGTATTCCTAATGCCGTCGTTCGACCTTTATTTGGCATTTTTTATTTTCACCCTTTTGCACAGATATTCGCATATATTTGAATACACTATATATAAAGTTTCATGTCGGTACACCAAAAACTGACAGAGGAGTTTGACAGGCAATTTTTTAAACAAATATATATATACCCATACATAAACATATATAGAAAGAGATTTATGTTTACTATAAGCTTTTTACGCAAATATTATGCAAGTATAAATCATGTAGAATATCTGCATGAATATTATTACACGTAATAAGTAACTAAAGATGATCATCTCTTAAGAAAACCGAAAAAAAAAACTAATAGGGAATTAATAAAAATGAATATTGTAAAAAATATGAAAATTAGCTAAATCTTCTGCAGATTAATGCAATTCCACGACCCATATATAAGAAAATTGTATTTTTTAAAATAAATAGAAATATGGGTGTTTAATATGAATAGCAATACACAATAAGTAAATTAGTAGAGGTATATATATATATATATATATATATATATATATATATATATATATGGTGACCCCAAAAAACGGGTCCCAACTCTAATTAGGCCCCGTTCCTTAGTGTTTTGTCCGAATGAAATGAAACTTTGGTCATAACTAGTTTATTATATTCAAAACATCACATCAAAACACTAGGGTCTTTGGCCTTTTTTTCTCCGTTGACTGTAAAATGCTCAGAAAAACAATTGAATGTCCTCTGTTTTTTTTTTGGTCACCCTGTATATATATGTGTGTGTGTGTGTGTGTGTGTGTGTGTGTGTGTGTGTGTGTGTGTGGTCATCCACATGCAGTACTATTTCGTTGTAACTCATAAATGCAGCTAGACTATCGCATCTTCCTACACACACACACACACACAGATATAAATATATATATATGTGTATATATATATATAAAGTATAAATAAAGATAAAAAATAAAGTTACATAGGAACTTTATTACGTTATCAATTCAATAAGAGTTACAGAAAATAAATGAGAAACCTCTTAGACCACGGCATTTCGAAGCTAAATGCCTCTCGTCAGAAGAGAAGATAAAGTCAGTATTATACAAAAGTAAAAAACTAGACAACACCGACTTTAAAACATTCAGATTGGAGATAGAAAATTTGGAGATTTGAATTGGAAAAAATTATAGGAGACGTGATACGATGGAGATAAAAGAGACAAAGTGCATAAAAAATAAACGTTAAAATATACAAAACAATGTATAATGAAATACTAAGAATTTTTTAATATAAAAACAATTCTAAAACTTAAAAATTTTTTTTTTTAAATCTCCAAAAATTAAAAAATTAAAACATTTTCAAAAATTAAAAATATTTACAATAAAGTTCCAATAAAGAATTTAATCATAAAATATAAATAAAGCAGTTCAATAATAAATGAAATACGAATAAAGTAGTTAAATAATAAATAAAGTAAAGCTAGGAAGATGTAAGAGAAGGTAATAAAAAAATTTTAAGAAAGTTAAAATGTAAATCAACTTGGAGGATAAGCCATCAGGAATTAGGTGTACTTCAGGATAAAATGAAACGTAAGTTAATATCCAGTAGATTCGCATGCAGAATACTCCAGAAGAAAGATGTCAACGTTTGTGATGAGTCCAAAAAAAAAAAAAAAAAAAAAACTGAAGAAGTAACCCGAAGAAGTAATCCAAATCCAGGTTCTTGAATAGGGAAATCCTCACGGAAGAAACGTGTATCAAACGCTATTGTACGTGAAATTTATATTCATGCACATCAAGGGATTTTTAAAAGGATTTCAAAGCGATGCAGAATTATTACACGAAAGGTCCGCACACAATGCAATGGGTGTCAAGTTCAGTAGAAAGAAGCAGTAAAATGTTAGTGAGAGCCCAATTCCATTTTTTAAAGCTGTTCAATTTAAACTCATAGACAAAAACTCACAGTATGAATTAATAATATAAGGTAAAATTCAAGAAATAATTAAGGTTTCGTATGGACCAGAAAGATATGAGAGAGTAACTGACATTCTCAAATAATAAAGGCAACATGAAATGAGAGAAAACCTTTATTAAAACTTAAAGTTTAAAATTTAGTTACTAAGTGGTGGCGGTTGTCTATTTAAATGGACATTCCGACAAGTTATTTACGGGCGTCAATTCCATGGTCGAGTGGGAGAATCGCCGACTGTCAACACGACGGTTCTAGGTTCAATCCTTGGCTTGGGAGAGATGCTGGTCTAGCGGCACTTATGAGTTGTGATACAACGAAACAGGACTATATGTCGATGACTACAAATATATATATATATATATATATATATATATATATATATATATATATATTATTCGTATATTGTATTCAAGGCTTTCTTAGACTATATATTGGGTTTTTAGATATGTATGGCTACGTTTCCTACCTCTTATCTATTTGCCTTTCTGGTACCTAAAGTACTTAAGCTTTTATGCATTTTTATTCTCATAGCATTTATATTCTAGTTGACATGTCGCAGAATGGATATTGTAATCCTTAACTTACTTATTAATAGTTTTTCTTTTTCTATTTTATTTATCTATTTTCTTTTCATATATTAGTGAAAATAGTAACCGTATTATTTTACATTTTTTTTTTATTGGGAAAGTAGTATTATCCACTAGAGAGCCATGTATTTAACAGCTGTCCTGTTTTTAAATCTCCGAAACAGCTACATGGTAAGCAGCTGATGCTCCCCGTTTTCTATTTACAAAATTTTTGTTAAGGTTTTCTCTTTTCATCCTTATGTAGCTAAATTCTGTTTCAAAATTGAAGACTTTTGCGAAATCGGCTTATGCAAGTGCTAAGTCTATTTCAATTTAATGCTTTTGTTTTCATCCTTATATAAATGAATTCTCTTTTGTCATTATATAGTTTTTAGAAGTCGGATTATGTAGGTGCTAAGTCTGTGATAGGTTAAAGTTAATATTTTTTTCTTCCGGGAATTTTAAACTGCATTCTTTATTATTTTTTATGCATTTTTTTTTATTCAAGGCTTCTTTAGACTATATATATATATATATATATATATATATATATATATATATATATATATATATAAGGACTTTTTTATAAGCGATTCTGTAATTTTCTTTACTCCCCGAGTGCTTTAAAGGGACAAATTATCTGCTCTTTCTTTATATTCTTGTCGCCCCCACATTTTTGGGACGTATTATTTGTAATAATTTTATTATTTAAATATTTATTTAAATATTTTCTACGTGCATAAAATTAAGTAAATAATTTTATGCACGTAGAAAATATTCGAATAAATATTTAAATAATAAAATTAATTATATATATATATATATATATACATACATCACACATATACACAGACGCACATACATATATATACATATATATATATATATATATACATCACACATATACACAGACGCACATACATATATACATATATATACATATATATATACATATATATACATACAGACATATATATATATATATATATACATACACAACAATATACACACATATACGTACAGAGATGAATATAAAAAGATAAAAGAATTGAAATAGAAAAAACTAAAAAACTTTTCAAAGACTTAACTTGAATTTAAGTTTTTCTTTATTAAAGCTTACATTTTATGTATCAAAAATATTAAAACAAACTCGTTAATATACTCAGTCATAGATATGCGAGCGACTAAATAAAGATTAACTAATTTGCATATCTTTTGAAAAACGGTTCATATGTGAAAATAGGTAGTGCCTCTTAACACTCAAGTTGCAGTCCAGGTTTCTAAAGACAGTCAGTATGTTGTCGATACGTTCTGCGTAGTTTCTGACCATATTGTTGCCAATACGGTTCTTGATTACCAGAACAAATGCCCCCACGCTTCTAGTTTCACTCATTCGTCGAGTTTTTGAACTGGATCTCTGATGAGCTGCCGAATCTAAAGATCATCAAAGTTTTGAACTTCTCCATGGTCAATCTTGAAAAGCCTGGCACAAGTAAATTAAGCAGTCACCATGCTTGTCTAGAGTTTTTGTGAATTGTTTGATTAAGCCGAGCTTGATGTGCAATGGTGGAGAAAATATTCTTTCTCTGTCCACGGGATTATCGTTGGCGACATTCCTTTCTTTGCAAATCATCAGTTCTCTCCCCCCCCACACACTCAGGCAAGTCCTTTTTCGTGTATGCTGAGCACCAATTCTTGTAAGATTTCGAGGTTTAATGACTTCAAACTGATCCCTTTTCGACATAATCACCCAGAAGAATCGGACCTGAATACTTGTTGTCATTAAAATCATCATTTCCAATGAAAACAATTATTCAACATGGCGTTTTTACTCCCCCTCCCCACCTCAATCACTAACTTCTTCTAAAATTCCCCACACGTGCATACATGTAAACAGAAACGTAAAAAACATGTGGTCATAACTAAAAAAAAAAAAAAATGGTCTGATTGGGCAAAACCAATGTGATTTTTGGATTCATCGAATCAAATTCGTCTTAAATCATGTGGAAAAACGCAGACAAATTTGTTGTTGACCAGTGCAATCAAAAGAGAATTAGCTCTTTAATAATAAATACAAACTGTACATAAATTAAAATATCATATTTAAGCGTATTTTATGACCGAGAAAGAAAGGCGGCCTACTAGTATATATATATATATATATATATATATATATATATATATATATATATATATATATATATATATACACATATAAGTGAAAGTGTCTGTGTGTCTGTGTACATTTCCCTACGCAATAACTCTGTCAATTTTAAGCCTACAGATTCGAAATTGCATATAAATTAAAATATCATATTTAAGCTTATTTTACGACCGAGAAAGGAAGGCGGCCTTCTAGTATATATACATATATATATATATATATATATATATATATATATATATATATATATATATATATAGAGAGAGAGAGAGAGAGAGAGAGAGAGAGAGAGAGAGAGAGAGAGAGAGAAGGAGAGATGTTATTTGTTTTTGTTTTGCGATACTCTTTGAATGAATTCAATTACATATACGAAAGTGCAATTTTACCTAAAAGTAAGTTATGAATAATTTTCCCTTTAACTAATTTTGGTACACCCAAATGGGGGAGCGGCATATATATTATTTTTAAAATATAATTATTCACTGACACGTGTTTCCTCATCTACGACTCATCAGAGTGGCTGACTCAGTGTCAAGAGTATAGTTTAAGGAGGTAACAAAAAACTGGTCTGCTGCGAATATATATATAATAGAGCTTAAAAATTTAGACCCACATAGCAATCCATCTGACACATCGATATCGGATTCGCAGCAGATCGATTTTTTCTTTGTTGCTTTCTTTAGCTATGGTCGCGACAGTAATATATATTCGTTTTATTTCCTTCTAAAATACTTTATATCGGACCAGGAAGCCTTTCCGATTAGATTTGTCTTTATTCATCGAATCTTTTTCAACATTTGAGGCGAAAGCTTTTAATTCTTCCATGGCTGACGATAAATTAGTTCGTTCTTTACAGTGAAAAAAAGTCAGGACACAGAACCGTTTCGCGCTGGAACTGAACTTCTTCCAAAAAAAAAAAAATTATATAACAAAAGTTGAGTTTCTTAGATCTTGCAATACATGAAGACTTCCTACAGTCTTGACAGACTATGGATTCCCACGATAAGGATGCCTGCGCGTGAAATTTTTGTAGCAAGAGTTGCGCAATCTTCAACCACATCTCTTCTGAGTCGACATTGTTAAATACCAGTGGCAAGTGGAGGTTAAAGAACGACTGGAAACAATGCCGAGATAAGCGGAGAACACATACAGCGCCCAGAATTCGTAAATGGTCACCCATCTGGTACTAGCCAGGTTCAAGGTTGCTTAACTTCGGTGATCTCGTGGGAACCGGTGTATCAACGTGAATATACCGTCCATACATACATACATACATACATACATGATGATGATTATTGCAACGTCTTGTCAGACGAGTGCCACTCCCTCAGACACTTAAAGTCCATGAGCCCAAATGCCTGAGGGAGTATCTATACAAAGATGATGTTACAGAGTCTTAGCTTTGTACGACAGCTAAGTCTCTCTCTCGGTTCAAAATGTTGAGATCCAGCAACAAGCAAGAGCAAGATAGCCAGCAACAAATTAAACTGCAGACCAGCTTAATGCGGGTACTGGTCTTCCGATTTATGGTTTTTTAAATCAGAGATTTGCTTCTCCTAGAAAGGTTGCCTTCACCACGGCTTACGGGAGCCCTCTCTACCCCAATACACATATACACACAAACAAATATACACGGTGCTAGTTGGCCGTTGACCCAGAAAAAGAGTTCATTCGCCCTTTGGAACATACATACATACATACATACATACATACACGTTATGCGGACCTTCCTATTCACTCATAATGAACTTTTCTAATCCTTATAAAACCCCCGAAATTTAACACTAGTTAATACTCTCGTTGGGGGAATTATCGCGAGACTACAAACTATCCAACTCAACTTTGTGTTCACTTTATTGTACAATATGTTCTTTCTATCTAAGCCTATTGCCCACGTATTTCTTTATTTACCCTTTCCTAGGGTCACAATCACTGGCGACGAGTTTTCGAGAACGCATGAGGGAAAACCAAATTTTAACTGCCCCAGTGGTTCCACAACACCTGGCGACAAGGAATCGAGACCGCACGTTTAAAAGTTCAATCTAAAATACCTCCGTGTTCCTCAACATCTCGTTACGAGGTATTCGACGACCCATCTCAATAGCATCAATATTTCGACACCGTATTCTAACGAGCAAGATAGTGTTCCACAAACACTAACAACGAATCATTCAGAGAGTCTATACCAAAGAACGCGGACGAATAAACGTTTTAAGGACTAGGAAACAACTCTGAAATTTGCACAGTTAATGGTGGCGTATAAATTTGTGCCTAGTGGGGAGAGAGTGTCCGGTTTTGAGGTGAGGGCAGGAACAGAAGGGAGAAGGAGATTTTAAAATGTTTTGACTAGATTGATATGTAACCGTACTTAGGCAGGTTTCGGACTTCTGATTATATATATATATATATATATATATATATATATATATATATATATATATATATATATATATATACTAGCAATCGGTGCCCGGCGTTGCCCAGGTGTTTTGAAGTGTATGCTGAGGAAAAAAAAGGTCAATTTTTTTAAACTTTGACCCCTATTATGACCTCTTAACATTTATTGTTTAGGGATCAAGTAAAGTTAATAAGTTAGATCCATGTCCAAGGAATCTATATATAAAATATCACGTGTTCAGACCTTAAATTGTAGGAGGAGTTTGGTAGAGTTCTCAAAGGTCTAGTTGTTGAATATTGACCACTTAATCGCCAAATTTCTGTCGAAAACCTATCACATCGATTTCCCAAATCTCAGTACCCTGTATATCAAATTTCGAATCTGTAGGCTTAAAATTGACAGAGTTTTAGCGTAGGGAAATGCACACAGACGCACAGACACACACAGACACTATCACTTATACATATATATAAACATGAACATCATATATATAAGGATAATAGTACGCCATATATATAACAAAATACCATTATTTACTGAAGTGAAAGGAAACCCCAGGGGAACTTTACCCAAAAATAAATCTATATTTTTTTGTGTGTATTGATAGTCTGGTACTTATACAGTTTAGTGACGACATTAAAAAATGGAAATATTGAAAAAAATTTTTATTGTACGTAACTGTTATAGACTGAAGTTCTCCGAAAAAAAATTCACTTCATTTGATCAAGTAGTTTTTTTTTACAGCGAAAAACAATGATTTATCACGGCTACGTCAACGTGGCCATTTTGGAAATGTTATTGCAGGCCCAGGAATTCCCCAAGGGCAGGTAACTGCCGCACATAGCAGAATGCCTCCATTTTAGGCCAATCTAGCCCTTTCCCCCCCCACCAGAATGAGATTTTTTTTTTTTTTTTTTCGAAGACAGATGCCATGTTTGGAGTGTTTTTTGTTTTTTTTAATTTGTAACAGAAGTAAATAAACGAAGTTTCGAAGTTATCCATGCGTGTCCAACTGGGCATGTTTCGAAAATAATCTCGTATAAAAATTCTTCAATTCTTTGCATTCTTCAATTTCTTTGCATATTCGATAGTATTCTTATTTAAAAAAAAAAAATACGCAAAAAAATTCCAGATTTAAAAAAAAAAAAACGTAAAAAAATTGCAGATGTGTTGTGCGCATCTCAATATGGCGAGAAAAAAAAGGCTAGATTGCGAAATTTGGCATAAAATGGAGGTATTCTGCTAGGTACATTTCCAAAATGGCCACGTTGACGTCGTCGTGATAAATAATTGTTTTTCGCTGTAAGAACAAACTACTTGATCAAATGAAGTGAAATTTTTTCTCGGAGAACTTCAGTCTATAACAGTTACGTACAATAAAATGTTTGTTTCAATATTTCCATTTTTTAATGTCGTCACTAAACTGTATAAGTATCGATAGTCTTATCAACACCCCTTTTTTCTATTTATTTAAAAAGAAAATACAACTTTATACAAATTCCCTATTAGTTTTTTTTTTCGGTTCTCTTATACGATGATCATCTTTAGTTAACTATTACGTGTAATTATATTCATACAGATATTCTATATGATTTACATTTGCGTAATATTTGCGTAGAAATGAAGAAAATAAAATTTACTGTGTATTTATCGTGTTGCCATAACAACGTGACGTAGCCAAGGACGGTAGTGGACGTGAGTGTGTGTGCGTGTGTGCGCGTGTTTTCGTGCTGTATTGTTTGTAGTAGTAGTAGTACTAATAATCTGTCCAGCGTTTGCTTTCTGAATGGCGGACGTTGAGTCGGAGGTTCGATTTTTAGATTGTAAGTTAGTTTCGTATTTTTCTAATTTGTAAATGGCAAGTTAGGAAAAAATTAAACCCTTCCAAGATGGACAATAAATAAGACCAAAATATTTTATGGTAAAGTTAAGAGCGTAAGAACTATACTTTTTTAGGAGATGTGATTATTGGATTAACCAATCAGAAATCGTCTGTGGCACACACATCTCTGTTTTTATAGATATATAGATATATATATATATACTTGCATTTCAGCTCGGTGTTGCCCGGGTGTTTTGGAAGTGTATGCTGAGCAAAAAAAAGGTCAATTTCTTTAACTTTGACCCCTATTATGACCCCTTAACATTTATTGTATTGGGCTCAAATCAAGTTATTAAGTTAGATGAATGTCCAAAGAACCTATATCTAAAATTTCAAGTGTGTAGACCCAAAATTGTCGGAGGAGTTCTCAAATGTCAAATCGTTGAACTTTGACTCCTTAACAGCGAAATTTCTGGTCGAAAACCGATCACGAAGATTTTCCCAAATCTCAGTACCCTGTATCGAGTCTGTTGACTGAAAATTAACAGAGTTATTGCGAAGTAAAATGTACACAGACAGACAGACAGACAGACACTTTCACTTTTATATATATATATATATATATATATATATATATATATATATATATACTTTTGTGTGGGGAGGGGTAGTTGATTTAGAATTTTCCGCTTTTAGCTTCCTTGGTTACATATGGTGTTCCTCTAACTTTTTGTTTTACTTCTGTTGTGAGGAATAAAAGGGAAAGGAGATTACGATAAGCATTTAAAAATGTTTTGACTAGATTGATATGTAACCGTATTTAGGCAGGTTTCGGACTTCTTATATATACTTATATATACTTACTAGCATGGGTGCCGGCGTTGCCCGGGTGTTTGGAGATATATGCTGAGCAACAACAAAAGAAAAACGGCCAATTTTTTTAACTTTGACCCCTATTATGACCCCTTAACATTTATTATTTTGGGCTCAAATCAAGTCGTTATCTAAAATTTCAAGTGTTTAGACCCAAAATTGTCGGAGGAGTTTGGTAGTGTTCTCAAAGGTCAAATCGTTGAACTTTGACCCCTTAACAGCCAAATTTCTGGCCGAAAACCGATCACTAAGATTTTCCCAAATCTTAGTAACCTGTATATCAAATTCCGAGTCTGTAGGCTTAAAATTGTCAGAGTTATTGCGTAGGGAAATGTACACAGACACACCCACACATACACACAGAGACAGACACATTCACTTTTATAGATATATAGATATATACTTATATATTCTTATATATATTTATATATACTTGTGTATACATATATATATATATATACTTATATATACTTATATATTCTACTTATATATATACTTATATATTCTACTTATATATATATACTTATATATATTATATATTCTTTCATATACTCATATATTCTTATATATACTTATATATTCTTCTTATATATACTTTAATATACGTAGATATACTTATATATATATACTTATATATATATACTTATATATACTTATATATACATATATATACTTATATATACATATATATACATATATATATACTTATATATATACTTATATATACTTATATATATATACTTATATATACTTATATATACATATATATATACTTATATATACTTATATATACATATATATATATACTTATATATACTTATATATACATATATATACTTATATATACATATATATACTTATATATACATATATATACTTATATATACATACTTATATATACTTATATATACATATATACATATATACATTCATATATATACTTATATATGCTTATATATACATATAAATACTTATATATACTTCAATATACATATATATATATATATATACCTTTATATAGATATATACTTATATATACATATATATACTTATATATACTGAAATATACTTATATATACTTATATATACTTAAATATACTTAAATATACATATATATACTTATATATACTTATATATACACATATATACATATATATACTTCTATATACTTAAATATACTTATATATATACTTATATATACTTAAATATACATATATATACTTATATATACATATATATACATAAATATACTTAAATATACTTAAATATACTTATATATATATATTTATATATACTTATATATACTGCTTTCAAAATTTTTAATGCTTTAACGTCGATGCACACAATGCACTGCTTTTGTTTGGGGGGAGGGTAGTTGATTTAGAATGGTGGTCCTCTAACGTTTTGTTTTATTTCTGTTGTTTTTTTTATTATGTGGGCAGTTAACGTATGTAGTTTATATGGATCAGTTTTCACATTTGAGTGGTTTTCTTAAAATTTCGGCTGTTTTCAGCATTACTGTCTGTTGTATAATCTGTCTTCTTCTTATTATTAGTAGTATCAGTAGTAGTAGTAGTAGTAGCAGTAATAGTAGCAACAGTAGAACTTTGTATATATGCATGTATATTTTATGTATGCGCTTTTTGTAGTTACTATATACTTGGTGTTTATGTTGGTGTTTCTTTGTCCGACTTTAAATTGTGATGTTAACGAATAGGCTTTTAAAATGTTAAAATTTAACATCATATAACGTTTACTCAATAAATATTGCTACATCTACAGTGGAGGCACAACTTGTAACTTACCTGATAAATTGGTCATACCGGCATACATCGAAGTAATCCAAGTAATATAACGTTTCTCAATTTCTTTTGAGGGGGGGGTAGTTAACTTAGAATTTTGAGCTTTCCGTTTTCTTGATTCTATATGGTGTTCCTCTTTTCTTTTTTTTTTTTACTTGTATTTTTTTATGTGGGCAGTTAGTGTATGTAGTTTATGTTGATCAGGTTTCGCATTTGAGGGATTTTCGTAAGTCTATTTTCAGCATTACTGTCTGTTGTATAATCTGTCTTTTTCTTCTTCTTCTTCTTCTTCTTCTTCTTTTTCCCTTCCACTTTGTTTTTCCTGCTTCTTCTCTTCTTCTTTTTCTTCTTCTTCCTCTTATTTTCGTATATATGTATTCATATGTTATGTGTGCATTTTGCAGTGTTACTATGCACTTGAAGATAATGTTTTTTTTTTGTTCAACATTAAATAGTGATATTGAGGAATATGCTTATAGAACTTGCAAATTTAAAATTACACAATAAATAGTGCTGAATCTATTGTGGGGGCGCTTATTGGAACTTACCTGCTAAATTCATCATACCGGAATACGTCGAAGTAATCCATGTAATATAACGCTTTTCATTTTCGTCGGCGTTTTGCAGGAGAACGACGCGCATGAATCCAGCTGAGTTCTGCAAACCTCCGCAAGCAATATGAGTTCCGAAAGCTGCCAACATGGTCACCCAAGCCCAGCCTTTATCCATTGTTATATCACCGAAAAATCTGAAAGAATAACTTTCGAATAAATGGTTGATGTCTGAATCTGACGTTCAGGTGTTATCGTATTTTATACATTTATATTATTACGTGTATGAAAAAAAAAATGTCATTTTTTTAAGATGGCGTTCATATAAATATAATTTCGACCCAGTCAACGCTATTTTTTTCTAGACGAAATGAAATCAAATTACAAACAAAACCTGTCGAATATATGGTTGGTTTCTCGAACTGACTTTCAGGTGTTACCGTATTTTATGCATTTATGTGATTACGTATACTGAACAGAATGAAAAAAAAAAATTAATTTTTTAAAGATGACGTTTGTATAAAAATAATTTCGACCCAGCCAAGGTTTTGTTTCTAGAAGAAATTAAATCAATTGCATTTTAGTTTCCCTAATGAAACCCTTCAACGGTAATTAAAAGAACTAGGATCAAATATTGATTAGGTAGAAAGAATGCTATTGATGACAAAAATCGATAAAAAGACTGACTTTATTATATATGTTATACGGCATGACGATATAAAAAGCATAAACTAGTTGCCTAAACTAGTTGCCTAAACTATATTTGATAGGTTAGTATCAATGTAAGAGCGAGGATGCGATAGATTCACCACAAAATTTATATTGTTTTTTCCTCTATATGTAAAATTCCCTATATGTAAAATGATATAATTATAATATAGGTTAATATTTTCATCATAATTTGTCTACCATTCAAATGAAGAAGCCTAATATAAACTGCTAATTTGATATATAAAAGGCTATATATCTGTCTTCTGTCTGTCTCCATATTTTCAAACTCTATCTCCTCCGAAACTAAGAGTCGCAGAGCGGCGCTAGGGGTCTCAAATAATTGGATATTTTTTATGGACCGTTCTTTTATGGGTCTTTAGCCGGTTAAAATAGTTTAGAAGGCTAAAAATGGGTCAAAATTGAAAAAATTGTTATACATCTTGTACATTCATCTTAGTTCATTTTTGATTTTTAATTTTTAATCTATTTATATACGTGTCACATTGGTGCAGTGGTAACGTCACCAGCTTTGAATCTTACAGTTTTGCTTTCGATTTCGATTCTAGCTGATGGCACCCAAATACATTTTTTCCCCTTTTCAAATAAGGGATTTATAATAATATACAGTAGAATAAACCCCAGGATACGGTGGCCCTAGGACACGTTTTTTGTCAGGTTACGATGTGGAATACGATGTTTTTTCTGGCCCTTTGTTACAGTATATGCCCGACCTTACGGTGTTATATATATTGTTATTAGATTATATGCATGTGTATTATACACTGTACTATATTTTGTTACTAATTTTTAATGCTGTATCCCGGTGTCCTCCTGTATACGAAATCTGGACAAGTTAAAATATCGTATTTAAGCGTATTTTACGACCTGGCAAAATTCTAGCGTACGAAAATAATGAGTGTGCGAGACTAAAATCGTGCTTACATTATCGACGCCTTAAAACAATGTTCCCATGTAACGACTATTTTTAACGCCAGACATACATGCGTTTATTAAATCGATAAAAAATCAATTAATGGTCATATTTTCACGACAGTTTTAATACTTATTCACCTTTGGATTGATTTATATTTAAAATGCAATTTTCATAAAATATATGAGGGGGGATTATTTTTGTACGTGGTGCTCAAATACTTATTTATTATTTTTTTAAATCTGACCAAAATCTATAGCAATCCATCGACATTTTAATATTATATACAGTTAAAAAGTTTAAATAAGCATATTTATTTATTCACTTGTTTATTCATTTATTTGTTTATTTATTTATTTATGTATTTATTTGTTTATATATTTATTTGTTTATTTATTTATTTGTTTGTTTATTTATTTGTTTGTTTATTTATTTGTTTGTTTATTTACTTATTTATTTGTTCATTTATTTGTTTATTTATTTGTTTATTTATTTATTTATATTCACTCCGTATTAATTGGACTCATCGGACTATTCTTCTCCCATTTTTACAACGTTTCTTCAGGTGTATCTTGTCGAATTATGGAATTTGAACAGAAATTCAAACGGAAATTTTTAACAAGGGTAGTATGCTCTTGTTCCATCAGTCATGAATAGATATGGAACTATTATTTAACAGGGATCCTAAGTAATTCGCAAATGTATTTTTCGATCATCCACATAGGGAATTGAACCTTCAACCTTCATGAG